>NC_141136.1:92073136-92373136 GCF_053477565.2 Lygodium microphyllum | reverse complement strand
GCAATTTGGGGCATGACCGGCTAGTCTTCCAGTCGTTGGGGTTCACGGAGGTAGGGAAATTCATCAAGGATGGTTGCTAGACGCCAAGAGGCTTCTTCCAAGGGTAGGACTTTCCATTTTATGAGGTATTCTTTGCTAGATCGGGATCGTAAGTGCTTATCTCGCTGCCCAATGATTGCTTCAGTAACATATTGAGTGATGCCCTCTTCATTGATGGGGGGAAGTTCTTCCACATAGTCCACTGAGGAGCCTACAAAGGGTTTCAGCTGACTGACATGAAAAACATTGTGAATTTTGGTGGTAGGGGGAGTTCTAAGCGGTAGGCCAAGTCGCCAACTCTCTTAGGATGCGGTATGGGCCATAGAAGCAGTGGGCTAGCTTGTTACTGCTGCCCTCTTTGAGAGTGGAGTAGCGGGACTTAGGCACTTTCAAAAGGACCAATTCCCCCTCTTAGAATTCCAATTGCCCGCGTCTTTCATCAGCATAGAGTTTCATGTGTGTTTGGGCCTTCTAAATATTCATTTTGCATTGTTGAAGTAAAGCTTGCATGCGATCCAATTCAGCTTGACTCTGAGGATTGATCTTATCAGTAACAAGACTATACCCATATAAGGCCTCAAAAGGGGAAACTCCAATGCTAGAGTGTGTGGAGTTATTATATGAAAACTCATCCAAGTGAAGCCACATATCCCAACTATGTTGTACATCATGGCAAAAGTGCCTCAAGTATGTCTCAAGCCATTTGTTCACACTCTCAGTTTGGCCATCAGTCTGAGGGTGGTATGCAGTGGATGGAGCAAGCTTGGTCCCCATGGAGGTGAAAACTATGTGCCAGAAGTTGCTCATAAACTTTGCATCCCGACCATGTACTATGACTTGTGGTAAGCCATGTAACTTGAAGACATTTTCCATAAACTGAGTGGCCACCTGAGAGGCAATATATTGGACCTTAGTGGGGATAAAGTGGGCAGCTTTGGTGAGGCGATCAACTACCACATAGATACTATTCCACCCTTTCTTAGTCACGAGAAGGTCGGTGATAAAGTCCATTGTGATGTGAGTCCATTTTCCCTTTAGGGATAGGGAGAGGCTCCAAGAGGCCAGCGGGCCTAAGTGTACTATCCTTGTTCTGTTGGCATGGAACACATTTTGTCACAAAGTCCTTGATGTCCCTCCATAAGCCTTTCCAATGAAAGCTCTTGGCAATCGTGTCATATGTTTTGAAGACACCCAAGTGACCGGCAGTGGGGGAAGAATGCATTTCTTCCATTATCTTCGACGTGAAGGGGGAAGTGTGTGGGATGACAATCTTGCCATGGGACCAAATAAGGCCATGCTTGAACTGATATTGGGAGTTTTCAGCCATAACCCCATGTTGTAATTTTTGAAATATGTGGCTAAAATGATCATCTAACAAGTGAGCCTCCTGGAGCTCTTCAACCCAATCACTGTGCAATTCTAAGATAGATGACACTCTGCATGCCCACATTCGAGAGAGAGAATTAGCCACAATATTATCCTTGCCCCACATTTGTGAAATGTCAAAGTCATAGTTCTGTAAGGTTGCCACCCATCGCCTTTGCTTAGGAGTCAAAGTAGACTGAGTCAAGAAGTATTGGAGGACTCGGTGATCGCTTTTCACTTGGAAGCGGCTGCCATACAAATAGTGGTGCCATTTCTTGATGGCATGGAGGATGGCCAACATCTCTTGGTCGTATACATTCATTTGCATCTCCTTCTCATCAAGCTTGCGGCTTTCAAATGCAATCACACCATGCTCTTGCAATAATACTGCACCAATACCCCGGCCACCACTGGCATCACAATGAATGGTAAAGAGCTTAGAGAAGTTAGGGCAAACAAGGATGGGGGCTGAAGTAAGCGCATCCTTTAACTGCTTGAAGCTATGATCTGCAGAGACATATTGAAGCTATGCCACCATTGCAGCACTTGACACACGTTCGGAGGGTGTTTGACATATTGAGAGAGCATCGACCAAGGAAGTCATGCAAGGAGGTGGTGGTGGAAGGAGTGGGCCAATCCTTAACACATTGCACTTTTTTGGGATCAGCCTATATACCATTTTTGCTCACAATGTGTCCCAAGTACTCCACAGATGTCTGCATGAGTATACATTTGCTCTCCTTAGCAAAGAGTCGATGCTCTCTCAATATGTCAAACACCCTCCGAACGTGTGTCAAGTGCTCCATAGATGACTTGCTGTAAATGAGGATGTCATCAAAGAAAACAAGCACGAACTTGAACAAAAAGGGATGTAGGATTTTGTTCATGAGGCTTTGAAAGGTGGCAGGGGTGTTAGTCAACCCAAAAGGCATCACAAGAAAATGGTAAAGTCCACGATCAATCCTGAAGGCCGTTTTTACCTCATCTCCTACCCGCATATGAATCTGATGGTAGCCAGAGTGCAAGTCAATCTTAGTGAAAAAGCATGCCCCTTTTAACTCATCTAGCAAATCATCAATCCGTGGGATGGGGTAGCAGTTCTTCATTGTAATTTTGTTCAAATCTCTATAGTCAATACACATGCGAAAGGAGCCATCTTTCTTTTTTACTAAGAGGATAGGGGATGCATAGGGGGAAGAACTCGATTCAATGAAACCCATCTTTGATTTGCTTTGCAACCTCTTCACGCTCACACTTGGAGCGTCTATAGGGGGGGTTTGTTCACTGGCTTAGAATGGGGCTCTAGGTCAAGTGGGTGGTCCACTTGTCTCGTGGGAGGGAGGGATGTAGGCATCTGAAATAAGTCATTGTATTCCTCAAGTAAGGCCTGCAAGGCAGAGTCATATGGTACTGTGGAGGGCTGATCGGAATTGTCCTTATTTAATTGCAAAACAAAGATCTGTGAGCATTTCTTAAACTCCCGTTTGAGTTGCTTTGCTGTAATGAGCTGAAAATCAGCATGATCTCAAACTCCCTCTAGGTGGATAGGTTGTCCATGCATCATAAACTCCATGTAAAGCTGAGAGAAGTCCATAGCAAATTTCCCCAATTATTTTAGCCAATCATAGCCTAAGAAAACATCAATGGGGCCCATATTTAGGGCAATCAGATCAACCAATGCCACATAATTTTTAGCCAAGCATAAGGGAACTGCAGGACATACATGTGTGCTAATTTCTTCTTCTCTGTTTACTACTTGGACCTTCAAGGGTTGGTGTAATGCCATAGGAATACATTTCAACCAGTCAATGGCTAATTTATTGACAAAACTATGAGTGCTTCCACTATCCACAAGGATAAAAACATGCTTCCCATTGATACTGCCTTGAATGCAAAGGGTACTGGGGCTACGCAAACCCGTCCAAGCATCCAAGGAGATCGAGCAAAGGGAAGTGGGAGGTGGTGGGATGTTAAATTAAGTATCTATGGGGGCGCACCGCCCAGATCAAAGGGAAACCCATCCTCCAGGTCATAGAACTGCTCATGATTAACATCCTCCGTGGGCTCAGTCTGTCAATGGCTAGGTCAACCTCCTCATTGTGCCAATCTTCCATGACATACATGCTATGAACTTTGACCTTAGCTGTCTTGTATGGCATTTGGAGGCATGATCAGGAGTGTACTTATCTCCACATTTAAAGCATAGGCATGTTTCTTTCCGTTCCTTGACAACGTCTAGGGAGATGAACCGTTGACTATTATATCCATGGGAAGGTGATGTAGTGGACTGTTTATTTTCAGCATACCGATTTTCATCAATAGAGTCCGATGCTGTCCCAAAAGTGCCCATTTTTCTTTCAGCATGGAAGGCAAGGTAAGTTGGTACTTTGGGGCTATTATTAGGCATAGAAAAACCTCGAAAACCACCTCCGTATGGGGCTGATTGTGAAGGGATGCGGGGAGGTCCAACACCTTGCTGAAAATGCTCATTCTTATGGTACTTTCTTGCATATCTCTTAGTCAGTTCGATTGCATCAAATAGTGTAGTGGGTTTTTGGGCCATGACATCAGCTGATAGACTCGGTTCCAACCCATATATGTACTTGTGCAATTTAGCATCGTCACTGATGCTTTCCACATACATGGTCAAGTTCATGAATTGATTGGTGTAGTCACGTACAGTGAGGTTACGTTGGTCAAGAGTGTACCATCTTCTTGCCAACCGTTCTTTTTCCACAGGGGACACAAAAACTTGGACCATATGCATTTTGAAATCTTCCCAATCAATGAACTATTGATTCTCCCGATTGATATAGTGCCACCAAGTGTGGGCAAAACCTTCCAAGTGGAGAGAAGCAAAAAGTATTTTCTGCTCATCAGTGCGGGGGTAGATGTTGAAGTAGGACTCCAACTTGGACGTCCATTCTTCCAGGTCAGATGGTGAGGGGGATTGCCCAATGTACTTTGTGAGAATGACCTTGTCACGCAAATCATAGGGGCCATGTTGCCCATGAAATCCTTGTTGTCCATGCATCCTGTGGTGGCCATACATGCCCTGCTGTCCATACATCCCTTGTGGTGCATTTAGCCCATGTTGTCAATTATAGCCATGCTAGCCATGATTGCTAGGCTAGCCATTTGTACCATATTGTCCTTGATGGGGATGATTCATATGTGGTGCATGGGGGCTCCTAGGTAGAGCGGGTGAAATTCGACCCAAGGTGGGAGAAGGCCTTAAGTGAATGTTACCGGCATGGTGGACCGGGGAATTCAATAGGGTCTCATCATGCATATGAGAGGGTTCCCCGATCTCATAAGTAGAAGGGGAGATTCCTTTAGTGCCAAGTATACCCTATGGTCCATGCGACGGTTCCTAATGTGGGGGGCGTCTAGACTCATGTCTAGAGACATTGGTCTTCTCTTGGGATGAAGCGATCGCTAACTGAGCAACAAGAGCAGTGAGTTGTTCCAAGGTTTGTTGGGTCTTTGAGTTTGAGATAGCCATGTGCTCGATCTCTTCGTCAAACTTAGACATCATCTAGCTGTGGTTGGTGACCATATCATTGTGGCGTTCCATATGACGGATCTCATGTTGACAGAGGGTGTGATTAAGAAGGGCATATGGGTCCGTTTCAGGCATTTCCTCCTGTAAGTCACCATGGTAATCTTGCGCTGAGCTTGGTTCCTCCTTCATGGAGGTCCGGGAGTCTCTAATCTCCCTCTGGAGTTCCTCTTGGGCCTTGCTTTTGCCTTTCTGGCCAGCCATCTAGATGCAGTCAACAGGACCTACTATCAGTAAAACAGGCGTAACTCTTAGTAGGAAACTCCGATTTCTGAGGTTTTGGGCTCAAGTCGGAGGGGACAAAGGCCTCTTTGAGATGAGCTATTAACCTTTATGACAAAAAATGATCAGAATTTTTTGTAGGGGTTTTACCGTGCCTATCCTAGAGTGGTATGCAACCTGTCCACAGTGACCCTAGTGCAAAAAAATGGGCATAACTTTCACACCGTAACTCTGATTGGGGAGATTTTTGATTCAAACCGGAGGGGAAAAAGCTCTCTTTGAGATTATCTATAGGGTTTACCCCCAGATTTAGGACAGAATTTTTTGCAATGGGATCTTTCTGACAGTCCTGCAGGACTGTGACCAAAAACACTCTCTATCCCTTAGTGCCAATGTCTTACATGGATAGAGCATAGATCAAGGGGCATGATCTGATACATCAATAGCATCTTGAGCATGCTGAACATAATCCCAAGCATCATTGCATACCCATCAACTCTGCCATTCATGCATAAGTACAGTCACTGCCATACATCTCCATTGACTGCATGTACCTCAAGTGGCATACATGGGTGCCATTAGCATTGCAGGGTATTCAAGAGGGAACATTGGGGTAGGGAAGTGGGGCTTATAGAAGTACCTGCACCTGCAAACAAGTATTGGACTCCGGATCACCAGGAGGTGGGCAAAGTTTCCCTCAGGCCGGGTTGTGCACCCCTTCAGGGTCTTAAGTGGTACAGGGAGGGTCACCTCTCTTTTGTCTTACCACCTCGCCTGGCATCGGCCTTTTTCCTCAGCCAGAGTATACATGGCAAACATTTTTAATTAGCAATCATCATGAGATGCATTGGAAAGAAGACATTGGGCCTTTTCATAAGATGCAAGGAATGATGAAGGTTGGGGTAGGGGTTACCTTGGCAGTCCAGTGACTCACTGGCTACTACTTACCCAATTTACAATGGCTAATATTCATCCAAGATCATAAGACAAAGTAGGGGTTAATGTCAGCCATTACAATGAAATTTGGGAAGAGGTATGATGCTTGTGTGCAATCTTGAATCTCTCCAACAATGGATTAAGCTCACCAAGTGGCTAAATTGAGAGATTAAGATCAGAGTGGCATACCTCTTTAATGCTTGTGACGACCGTTGAAGCCTGAATCATCATGATGCCACTTGCTCCATTTATCAAGTCCGGTTGTTGGTTGGGCATTCGTAGAAGAGTGCTTTAGCATTTGAGTGCTCTTGATGATGAAGAATGCTCCTAAGCTTATCCCTGAGCTTGAACTTAAAGAATGGGAAGCTTCAAGTGAAGCTTTCATGGCTACCCACAAAGCTCCCATGCATGCTGAGCTTAATGGCTTCATTCGGGCAAGAGGAATCCTTCACGGGCTGAAGGGTTATGGGGTTGAGCTCTCCAGGTCAGAGAAAGCTTGAGTTAGGAGAATCCATGGCTACCCCAAACTGTTTCAAACAATCCCAGCCGGCTGTCCACCATGGGAGTTGATTCCCGGGAGCAAAGATGCCAAAGGGGGAAGGCCAAGGTGCTGGAACAATGCCCTGGAGTGGTAGGGAGGGGAGGGCAGCAAGGGGAGAAGTGGTAGAAGGGCTGGGGAGGAGCAGGACAACCAGCACAAAATGCACCGAAAATTGCGGGGTTGTCCTCTGTAGGCCTCCTGGGACAGCAAATCCCCCCAGTCCACCCCTTGATCAGGAGCTTGGGAGGTGAGGGAAGACGTCTCGGGGCTAGTTGATGTCAGGGAGTATCCTCAAGTCAGATTTCTTAGGGTTTCTTTGGGCTGGCAGCCATGGCAACTTGCAGGAGAAGAGAGAGAAAGAGGGCTTAGGAAAAAAGTAACTGAGGTTTTGCCCTCTTCCAACTCCTAGGACTCTAAACTTGGCCTAGAACCCTTAAAATTTGCATAAAAAGAAGTGACAACCTGCTATTTTAACCGTTTTACCTCCAGATATGTCTGAGTCTCTAGCCATTGCTCCTGCTTGCTCCAAAAAGCTGAAGTTAACTGCAGTCCTTCTTGTTGTACATGTACCTATAAGCTGAGTAACTAGGGTTTTTGGGATTTGAAAAGGGAGAAAGGGGAAAGAGGAAAAGGACCAAAGCTTGAAGCTTTGATACCACTTGTAATGAAAGAAGCTGAGGGGAGAGAGAAGGAGAGCTGAGGAGAGAGAAAGAGAACAAGAAGAAGAAGGAAGAAGACTAGAAGAGGAGAGAGAAAGAGAGAAAAGAGGAGAGAAAGAAGAAGGAAGCCATGGAAGCTGGAGATGAAGGTGGAGTGTGATCTTGATAATAACTGGTTGCCCTAATCTGGGGCTCTTATACCTTAAATACCCCGGTCAGTGTGACGGGGTGTCTAAACCCTAGTCGGTGTGTATCTCGCTTGTTACATAGTTTACTTGTTGGCACTCCAAACATTTCTTCACATATATTTTAATATCCTTCTTCATCCCTAGCCAAAATAATGAGTTCTTGACTTTGTTGTAAGTCTTTTAAAATGTAGGATGAGTAGAGAAAGGTAAATTATGGCATTCCTTAAGAATTTATTTCTTGAATTTTGAAGCACTAGGAATACACAAATGATTTAGATAATAAAAATTTCCATTAAGCATATGAAACTTTCCATCATACATTTTCTCCCAAATTTTT
The DNA here is from genome assembly GCF_053477565.2 of Lygodium microphyllum. Lineage (NCBI taxonomy): Eukaryota > Viridiplantae > Streptophyta > Polypodiopsida > Schizaeales > Lygodiaceae > Lygodium > Lygodium microphyllum. Next base: position 92,365,287 of record NC_141136.1, on the reverse strand, counting down.
ATTTAAGAACAACAAATTTTTGAAATACATGGAATCATCCTGCACTTCAAGTCACACAAGTCAGTTTATATAATAGACAAACTATTACACATAGGTCGATGACTTAAAGCATCAGTAACTTTGTTTTCTTTTTCAAATACTTGTTTAATATGAAAGTCATATTCACATAGCAATTGCGACCATCTCTTTGATCAATTATATAACAAAGACTAAGTGAAAATATATTTTAGACTTTGATGATTAATTCTCAATTCAAATTATATACCAAGTAACAAATGTCTCCAATGTTTTAAAGTATAAACTATAGTAGCAAGTTCTAAGTCATGTACATGATAATTCATCTCATGTCTCCTTAATTTCCAAGATTCAAAATCCACTACTCTCCCCTCTTGTGTCAACACATATCCTAATAGCAGTCCCCACTGGCATCACAAGATAATACAAAAGGTTCTCCCATCTTAGGAAATTTTAATGTGTAATTTCTAGTCTCTTTTCCTTTCAATGCCTCAAAGGCTTCCTGACATGCATGTGACCGAAAAAAAGGTTTAGTTTTCTTAGTTAGTTCAGTCAAATGACCAGCTATCTTAGAAAAATCTCGAATATGAGTCCTCTCATATTGAGCTAATCCTTAGAAGCTTCTCACATCTCTCACACATTTTGGTACATGCCAATCAACAATAGTCTTTACCTTCTCTATATCTATATGAATTTCCTATTTAAAACTAACTCTTCCTAAAAAAACAATCTTATCTTTTGCAAAGAAACATTTACTCCATTTAGCATAAAGTTTATGTTTCCTCAAAATCTAAGAATTATTCTAAGATGTACCTCATATTCTTGATGATCTTTAGAATATACAAATATATTATCCAACAATGCAAGAATGAATTCATTAATATGTGGATGAAGAATATTATTCATCAAATACATGAATGTGGTTCGTGCATTAGTTAATCCACAAGCAAGAATTGTGAATTCATAATAATGACCATACCTAGTCTGAAAAGCAGTCTTTGGAATATCCTCAGATTTTATACACATTTGGTAGTAACCTAATCATAAGTCTATTTTTGAAAACACCTTTGTACTTCTCTATTGGCTCAATAAATCATGAATGTGTGGAAGGGGATATTGTTTTCTTTATGGTTTACTTATTAAGACCTTTGTAATCAATACAAAGTCTATATGTCCCATCCTTCTTCTTTTGAAACAATATAGGAGTGCCCTAATGAGATATATTGGGTACGATAAGTCCCTTTTTCAAGAGATCATCAAGTTGTAGTTTAAGCTTTTTTAGCTCTTCTATATTGAACTGATAAGATGCTCTACAGTAGGGTTTCGTTCTTGGACTCATTTCTTTGTATACTTAGGATTCCTCTCTATCTACTCTAGCTTCAACTCTCCAGCAAAGATTGAAATGATCTCACATCTTTGTTTGATTCCTCTCAAAAGTTGTGGTTCAAATAATTAAAGAGTTACAATCTTTCTCCATTCCCTAAATTTTATGAGATTTGTAATCTTTTTCTTTGAAAATTAAATATCTCTATTCATAATCAATCGAGGTACGATTTTCTATTAACAAATCCATTCCAATTATCACATCTCTTTTCCCCATGTCAAGTACATAAAAATCTCCCTTATATGTTTTATTGTTTAACATAAAAGCTAAGTTTTGAATCAAGCCCTTAGTAAAATGTTTTCCCTCATTAGCCAATTCCACTCGTTGCTTTATTATTTTTATCAAACTTTAGGTTATGTTCTTTTAAGAAGTTTGAGAGACACAAAGCAATGTGTACTTCCGAAATCAATAAGAAATTTTACCTTATGTTTATCAATTTCACCATAAATTTTGATCATGGAAGCTCTAAGGTGATGAGTAGAAGAAATTATGCATCTGATAGGAGAGTTTAGACACTTATATTCTTTATCCACTTTCTCTATCATCGTGTCTATCTCACTCTTTTTGGCTTGCAATGGAGTGTTCACCGCCTCATTTGGACATTCAAAAGTATGATAGCCTTGCTCTCTGCAGCACTAACACATTCCCAATCTTTGTGCTTATTCAAAGAATTCCAAAACTTGTTGCCCCGTCAAAGAGTCTATCTCTTCTTTTGATTCTTGTTGTTGGAGATATTCTGATTTTAGAATAGTGCTTTCTGAGAGCCTTGTATAGGCCCTCTGTGCATAGTATTTTGGCTTATACTATTGTTGTTGTACTTCTGGCATGGTTTATTCTTTGAGGTAGTAGAATAGGATCCTTATGGATAATGACCCATGGAAATCATTTACGGACTAGAGAAATTTACCGCATTTCTTTCGTTGCATTTTTGCATCTTTTCATAAATCTCTGTCTTTGCATCAACTTCAATAAAAACTATACATCCTAATTCCTTGACTTGATATCTCAAGTTATCCTTTAGGGTATCCCCAGTCACTTCATGAGAATACTTATGAAGCTGTAAGAAATTTTTTAAATAGTCTTTGACGAAAAGATAATGCTCATCCTCTTCAAATTTCTTGAAATTATAAAATTTCATCTTCTTTTCCATATTGTAGTGATGAGAACAATATGTCTTCGCTGCCTACATATGAAACTCCTCCCATGTGATAGGGCCAACTTGAATCCTAGTTTGCATATAGGAATCCCACCATAGATTTGCCACACTGTGTAGTTGTAGAATCGCAATCTTTTCTTTAGATTCTTCAAGAAATTCCTAGAACATAAAAATATCTTGAAGCTCTTCAAGCCATGCTTTCAAATCTTCTCGTATCTTCTTTTTACCATCAAACTCTTTTAGTTTCACCTTCTTGAACACTTTCTTAATAGAACATTCTCCAACGTCATCTTCAAAATATTTTTCTCTTCTCTTCATCTACTATTATGACCAAGGTTCTTGAGGAAACTCTTTGATCCGCCCATGCTAGTTATCCTTGCTTCACCTCCTCCTAGATCCACAACGATCTCTGGTGTCTTTGCAACTTCTTTATTAGCTTGTTCTTTTCTAAAATCAGCAAAAAAACATTGAATGAGTTCTTCTTGCTCCTTAACTCCTTGCTCCAAGCTTTCCATTTTCATGATCAAGACTGCTCTAATACCATTTGCAACACGACTAGTCACCATCCAATAAAAAGTAACATAATTTTCGATAGTAGAGAGATGCAAGTAGAAACAGAAAAAGGAAAATTTCTATTATAGTTTGGAGGAAACAGAAGAGCAATAGATCACACAACCAGAAATTGCACTCCAATGCGGAGCTCAAACCTCTCAACCAACCTAGAGTTGACTTCATATATATGAAAGAATCCCAATCTCACCCTCAATCAATTGGTTCGCTTGCTTGCCCTTGTCATTTGGCTCCCAGCAAGATCACTACCTTGTCTTCTTTTTTGAATTTTGTGAATTTATTTGGTAGCACTATCTGAGTTGACTTTTGACTCAAAATCGAACTCTTCGTCTTCATTAGAAGAGAGAGTATCTCTTGGTGGTCGCAGCTCGGAAGGTAAGTCTGTTCTCAGTAGTGGTGCGGCACTTGGTTGGGCTAGGCCTACCTGCTCGTAGTCAATTGCGCCTATGTGCTCCAATCAGGTTCGATTGCAATCCATGCGCATGACTCCTCTCTCTAACCTAAAGGAGTTTTGATTGCATGGTCTGGAGTCTGATCGTATTTTTTTGGTTACAAATCCCTAAGTGTCGTATTCTATAGTGTCTATTTCCCTTTCACTCTCATCTCTAAAGGAACAATAGTCTTCATATTCATCGTCTGTCTGATTGCTCATCATCTCCCAAGTCTTGATACATCTCTTCTCGTGGGTCAGAGACTAAGGCCCAATTGCACATCAAGTTTAAATCGTGCACCTTGGACCATCACCACTTAGGCTCATCCAAGAGATCTTGGAGTGGCTTGAGATTCTTGCTGGAGTGCCAGCCAACTTGTCAGTCATATATCCTAGGATCTCAAGGAGCTCTCGTGTATTATTCGGGACTTGGAATGTGACACGGTTGGGTCTTCTACGTAGGCTTCCAATCATCATGCAGATTGGTACTAAGGGTGCATCCTTGGGCTTGCGAATTGTCTTGATGGCTTGTTTGTACTCCTCATTGTCCAAGAACCACATTCATCTTCAAGTGGGAGGTTATTGGAGGCAAAGGCGCATGTGCCTACAACACCTTGTATTTACTTCACACACCTTGACTGCACATGTGTATACTATAAGTGGCAAACGCCTATCACTGTCACTTTATTCTTTATTCTTTCAATGATTATTGAATAAGGAAAGGTTGGTCACATAGTGTGACTATTGGAGTTTCCATATATGGTGTCTCTCTCTTTTTCTCTCTTACTCTATCTACCATAGCTCTTGCTTTTGCTTGTGTGCTTCCACTTAGACTCTACCTTTCAATCAACTTCTTGAACTTTGTGTTCTAAATACAATTGATTGTGAACAAGGACATTTACTTGCATCCAATATTATCTAAGTTTGCATTTACTTCTATCCATATACCTACCTACTCATAAACATTTGGGATAACTAACTGTGTCTCTCTTGATCCATCTTTCAATGACCTACTCTTATGTGGCATTTTCTCTACATTATTTTTAACAAAGTCTCGAAGGATCTCTCTTCCCAGTTGTTTGATCCCAAGGTGCTCTACTTGTCCCTTTTTTACTATGCACTCCCTTCTAACAACATGCTCAAACTATGTTTTGTACTTGTAAAAAGATGTCTTTGAAATACTATGAATCTCATACCATGCCCTTCCACATACCAATTTTCCATTGAAGATGAATCTATATTTCCTTGTTTCCACAAGATCAATTTGACAAGATGACTCAAACATGTCATAAACATATTTGATGTGGTCCTCTATCAATTGTCACATCACCTCTCTATCAACAAACTAGTAAAATTTTCATAAGAACAATCAATCATTGCAACTTGTGAAATTATGTCTATATAAGTCCTCAATTTTGCGTCTTTAGGGGCAATAATTATGGGCTTTCTATTGACCATTCAAGATGATTTCTTTTGAACAAAAATTTTAAAAACTTTGAAAAAAAATCCTTCACTTGTATCTCCATTTCTTTGCCACAAGCATTTGTAGAGCTCCATTGCTTTGATGATTGTTGTCATAGTACTGGTGTCCCATCCTCGTAGGTGACCTATTTAATAGGCCATCTTTCTAAAGTAATGCAATGGAGGTTGTCATGTACACCTATTCTTGTGTTTGTAGTGAGGACTTTATTTACTTCCACACCAACATATTCTTCTCCTAGCAATTTAAAGTTAATAATGTCATATGGAAAAGCTAAGAATATAACCCCTTTTCCAAGACACATTTGATTTCCTTCTATCCATAGCATCACTCTATACTCTCTCCAATTTTCATGAATGCTAACACCATCTTGAGAATCAAGCACATATGTATCTTCAGAAAGTGAGATATCATTTGATCAATAATAATCTCCTTTTCCATGATGTGTGATAGCATTTGACACAACCATGACAGAAGGTGCAATATGATTTGATCCAATATCATCTCATTTTCCATAAAGTGTGATAACATTTGACACAATCACTACATAGTTCTTTTTCCATTTTGCAAAACTGATTATAACTTCATGAGCCTTCATTACATCAACTGTTTGGAATGGAAAATATACAATTGTGTCCAAATGTTTATCAATAGTCATTGAAATACACACATCGTGAAGTGTTTCCCCATGGCATGTCTCATTTAGATGTATTGCATGCACTTTTCCAAGTGCAACAATCTCTTGATCCACCAACCAATTCACATTTTCTCCATAATGAAATTCTTGATCCATGTTATTTGTGCAAGTGAGAAACTAGAGATTTAATACTATGTGCATTGAGTGTCACCACTTCTCCAAAAGATAAATATGAGTGAATTTGTGCTTAAGAAGGAAGTATGATGTCTCATTGCAAAACATAAACTAATGTAACATTGGATTGGAGTAAAGTGTGCACAATATACTATTTTAATGGAAGCATTTTAAACTAAGAGGATAGATTTGACCATATGACTATAAATATTTTCTTCATCTCACATATATCCTAAACCAAAAATAAAAAGAGAGATTATTTGCTTTAATATACCTTGATTTTATTTATTCAATGTGCTACTCTTTTATCAAGTAAAAACTTATTTCTCTTGTTTGTGTATTCTCCATAGAAAAATATATAGCTAGATGGTCAAAACTTGCAGTATACATGTTGCATGTGATAAAAATGAGTAAAACACTTTGTGATCTCCATAGGAAAAGATCTAGCTAGATGATCAAATATCTATTGTGTATATTGGCTATAGCAAGGCTAAAATATTTAGCTAGACAATTGAAACCTCAAGCAAAAACCATACAACAAGAAATAAATTTCTCTATGATCTTCATAGTAAAAGATTTACCCAAATGGTCAAAAACCCTATTATATATATTTTGTATAACAATAAAGATAGAATGTCTTTACTATCTCCATAGGAAAGGACTTAGCCAAAAGGCCAAAATCCATAATGAATATGCTCCATACAACAACAAGGAGAAATGGTCTTTCTAGTCTCCATAGGAAAAGATTAGAGACATTTCTCCAGCTATGAAAGACTATTTGAGAAGCAAAGATTTTTTGTATTGTGGGTAAATATTGAGGATTCATTTATTTATGTTGCTCTAATGACTTAAAGTTTTCATGTGGCTAAAATTTAAATGGATTATACTCAATTCTAATTATTTTATATTTTTAAGAGAATCATAGATAAGTTTTGTGACTTTAAAATAAGATTTGTTCATGGAGCCATTGATATCTCTATCATATCGGATGGTCAAATATTGTTAGTGACTTTCCTCAAGTAAGAAATATTTGGCCACATGGCCAAAGTCCATTGCATTTATGAAAAGTTAAAATCTAGCCATACGGTCAAAATTCATGCCACATGGTGCATTATTTAATCAATTCACAATCATACAATCTTCGTTACACAATGGCCTTTAAGTTGCAATGAGGTTTCTCCCATATTAACTTGGTATAATCTTATTGGTCAAACCTTTTTATGAGAAAAATGATGATCATAAGGATAGAAGTTGTAGATGCCATTTCATTTGGGAAGTCATGTGGCAAAAATCATGCCATGTAATCTAATATTGGATAAATTCATAGTCGTGCAATCCACATTACACATTTTTGTAACATGAAATGAGGTCTTTCTCATGGCCATTTAATCATCATTGTAACTTTTTTGTAAGTTGAAATGAGATCTGCATCAAAGCCACTTCATCAAATCTTATGGACAGATTTTCTTACAAGACAGAGGTTTGGCCATAGTGCCAAAACTTGATGAGGCCATTTTGACTATGAAGCTAGAATTTGTGCGTGTGGTAAAATTTATTGCCACATGATCAAATTATGATTTAGTTATTGTCATGAAAATATAAGTTTTGAATAATTGTAATTAAAATTTTCAACTCCTCTACAATGTAGATGTTCAATTGACAATGTAATGGGTAAAAGATGTAGTATATGCTCAAAACCTTCACCATATAAAGGGTTTTTTGTATGAGTTTCTTGATATTATACTCTTGTGATGATATTTATCCTATATTGCAGTACACACACACACACACACACACACACGCACGCACGCTGTCGAAGGGTTTGGAAAGCAATGTCGCAACTTCAGAAGTCCTTGATAATTTCAGGCTAGAAGATCAAGCAAGAAAAATGAAGTCAAATCTGTTATAATTTCAGGACACCCTGCATTCTTTTGAGCATTTAAAAGGGACTCCACCCTCTTGTTCAGCTCCATAGTCGCTTCAATAAAGTCTATAAGAACAAAAGGAGAGTTGCTTTTTCCACAAGTTTTAATTACAGTGGCTCAATGGATCAATCTCTGAATTGTCAATGATCTCTTATGAATTCAATCCTTCTTGTTTATCACAAACATCCTCATAAGGTCACAAATCTGATTCCTCAATCATAGACTGTTTAAGTTTCTTTGGGTATGTGATACAAGATCTGACTTGATACTACTGTCTTCACTATCATAGATACAAGGCTTTGCATGAAGAAAGAAAGGAAACAACCTAATCAATTCCCAATTTTAGCAAGAGTATGGATATCCAAAGAAAAAGTGATTATGAAAGTATTCTTTGTCATTCAGATATGCTAAGACTCAATCAATGAAGACAGATTTGGATTTCTCTTCAGATTGCTGAACATCATTTTTAAGGTGCTCCAAGAGATCATCAAAATCAATGCTTCCACATGTTTCTGATGCATTTAGAACAGCAGTGGTGTGGTGTTGCTTTCAATCTGTTCACTGGTGATCCTCACCTTGCAACATTCCAAGATTCCTGTAGCAGAAATTGTTCGTAGATCTCACAAGGAATCGCAGTCCTCAGATGTCTTCTTCATTGTAACAACTGTTCATGATGTTTACGCTTGCTGGGTATAGTCATTGCCATGATTTCTCTGTGTGTGTTCTTGCGTTTTCCCGAGACAGGCACCGGCTCCAGAAGCAGGCCGCTTGCTGAGGGGAATTTGAAGGTAGACAGATATGGAAGTTTAGACACAGCAGCAAGAGGACGTTATCAGATATCAGTTTTTAATTGTTTTTCATTTCGATTTGAGCCATCAAGAAAGCTCCAGACATTGGCAATTTGCATGGGCGGTGGCGTGTGCAGTATCGCTCCCTCCAGAATCAGATCATCAACCGCGTGTTCCGAGCTCCGTCAAAGCGATCGTCCCCATGCTCGAATGGCTTTGCATGAAATGGCCTTCTAGCAAGATCAAAGATCACTCCTCTCAGTTTCTTCGTCGAATCGTGCCAGGAGGATGTCACAAGGACGACCCTATACGATGGGAATGCGGCCAGCAGGCGACCCCCTGATTCTTTGCAGCTCTCTGAATGAAGCTCCTTGGTGTGCAGACTCCTGGTAGATCGGCGATGGCGGAATCGAGCAAAAGGAGAGGTCTGCTGCAGGTTTTCCAGGAATTAAAGAGATCCTGTGTGCGTGTATGTCCCGTCTTCCTGTTCGTCCCGCACTCTCGCCTCCCCTGTTCTCCAGCAGAGTACCATCTCCCTTCTTCTTTTGCTTATCTTCCTTCCTTGTTCTGCCACAGTAGCCGTCTTCCTCACAAACACAGATCAGTGTCAAGCACGGCCTACCACTCGCTCAATCCAATCCCTCTTAACATCAAATAAGCAGATTAAATGGCGTAATTCCACCCTGAGAACTGTTCAGAAGGAAATCCTGAGGTGATCCGCGTCACAACAATGAAATAGCTTCCTTAATCTTCGTTTTTTTTTTTAACTTCCCATCCTCTGAGCCACAGTTTTCTTCCAAACATCCCATAAATCTGCTGCTGCTTTTTGAATCCCTGGTCTAGTGTGCTTCGTGAGGCATCTCCGTTCGTCCTCCTTTCTCCCCCGTCGTTGTCTCCTTTCGAGCCTTTCTCCCCCATTAGCTACAGAGTATCCTCCTTGTTTTCTCTCTCCAATGCTCTGTTCCTTCCTTTTTTTTCCCCCCAGATTAGTGTCGCCTTCCTTCCTTTTCGTCCCACAGAATAAGCTACTTTTGCCTATTCCAAGACAGCCCAATATAGGCATAGCTCAATGGAGCAAATTTAATAAGACTTCTGAATTCCTCATACCGCCTGCCATGGAATAAGATCCTTATCATCCACAACAACACAATCGGTTTCTGTTACAATGCAACACCAAAAGGTCACCATGAAAATAATGAACAGAATAACCACAATCTGAAATTGACACAATGTGTTCCTTAAATCCCGTCCCACAGGCTTAGAGTACATATGTCCAACCACCACCCGCACATCAAAGGAAACACTCCAAGCTCAATTAGCAATAGGAAAGCAACTTTGAACAATGTCATCAAGTAATTCAGCCCTGCCACAACATGTCTTGCCACAGATGGAGCAGCCTCAGTCATTGAGCTCAAACCGTGAATCCGCCCTACTATCAATGGCTCCCCTCTGCTGAGTCTACGAGTAATAGTGCTGATGGATTTTGGCAAGCAATGGTTCCAGACCTTTTTTGCAGCAACATGTACAGCAACTGCCAATGCATACACTGCTCCATAAGGCATTCTAGTCACTTCCCCAGTAGGGAATACATCTAATCCAATACCGCAGGCTTCCCAGAATTGCCAGTCACATTTACTGGCTATTGTATTCTTCCTTTTCTCAATATTAAATTTTAAATCTCCTAAACAAGCCAAATAACCAGCATTGGTAAAAGCACACAAATATGCTTCAAAATCAGTGCCTCCAGCTGTGCTCCATGCCCATGCTTCTCATAGCACATTTCAATGCTTGGCCTCCTTCTTTCCAACTCCTGGATGTGGAGGTTTGATATCATTAGGTATTTTTGATGCAGCTGGAGAAGGAGAAGACAAAGTCCTGAACGAATACGTGTAACATGTTCACCAGCATCAGTTGTGCTTTCCACTTGACCTTGCTCAACATAGGCTGAAAGCATCTCATCATGTTCACCACTATGCCTCCAACTCCTCCCCACTATACTCATACGCAGAAAATAAATGTAAACACAACAACTAAGTATATACAAAGTATCAAATCACACACACAATTTTTGGGTGGTTTTCACACCTCGAATGCGCAGCAATACGACATCCACCCCCTCTAATCCTGCGCATCCTCCGGATGGGCCAACTACCCATGATCATTATCATCAAGATCCACAAACAGATCAATCTCTTCGTTGTGCATTTCCGGTAGATCAATAAGATTATCTGTCATATCATCTGTCTCTTCCATTGGAGTTTCTTGTCGTTGCTCTTCTCTTGAAAATTCTTCCAAAGCATAATCCTCATCATCTCTTTTCTTGAAAATCTTGATTCTTTTTCCAGCAATAGGCACTCTAAGCACTGTTCCATCCAATTCTGTCAGCTCATATGTTGCGTTATCAAAGACATGTCTGACTATGTACGGCCCAAACCATCTTTTCACCATCTTCCGAAGTGCAATATGCTGATTTTCAAGACTGCTATCAAACACCAATACCCAATCTCCCTCTTCTATTGCTCTTGGCCACAAGCGATGCCTACTGTCAAACCTGTCCTTATTCCTTAGTCTAGCAACCTTCAACCTGTCAATCGCTAGCTGAATATCCTCTGGTCTTCTCTCCAACTGTCGAATCCGAAGAGCTAAGAGCTCTTCTCTCGTCAAATCCTCCTGCCAAGGTAGAACTGACCAAGTCAAAGCACAAGTCTCAATCGGCATAACAGGTTTCTGACCATACATCAACTCTGCAGGCATATATCCTGTGGTAACACTATGAGTCGTACGATCAGCCCACAAAGCAAATGGTAGAAGTCTCGGCCATTCTCCAATCCGTCCTCTGCATACTTTGGCTAATGCTTTCACTATCGGTGGATGCCCTCTTTCACTCTTTCCATTTCCCTCTGGATTATATGCTGTGGTTAGAGCCAATTTGATTCCTAGCTGAGAGAAAAACTCCCTAGCTTCATCTGCATCCAATTCACCACGATCCGCAGTGATCTTACCCACACAACCATACCTACAAAAAATTTCCTCCAATAAGAACTTACACACTGCACTAGTGGTCTTCGTTCTCAAAGATCTGCCCTCAACATGATTGGTAAGATCCTCTCTAGCCAAAACAATGTACCTCATCTGCCATAGACCCATAGGCATGGTAACCAAATCAACTACCCACTTATAATGAATGCATAGCGGATAGGTCGGATGAAGCTCATCCCTATGACGCACTACTGAATACATCTGGCAGTCTCTGCAAGTCTCAACAAAGTGAGAAACATCTCTATACATGCCTTTCCACCAATATTTCTCCTTGATTTTCTCATAAGTAGCCCATACTCCTCTATGACCAGCCCAAGGACTCTCATGAAACTCCCTCATCACCTGTAATTGTGTCTCTCTATCGCAGACAACCCGCAAAGGTAATCCGCCTCTTTTCTTTGGATGCTTCCAAAGAAATCCGTCCTTAAGAAAATATCCATAGGCTTTCCTTCTGATCTTCTTAAACTCTTCATCTGTCCATTCATCTCTTTTGCTTAGTGTACTAAGGTACCTACCAATCTGCAACCAATCTCCAACTTAAAGTTCTTCTATGAAAGCCACAATATCATAGACATGACAAACATGATCAACCATAGTGGCTGAAATTTCTGCATCATCCTCTTCTGCAAGTAGAGTCTCCTCATCATCATATCTGGCTCTAGACAACATATCTGCCACTGGATTATCCTTCCCTGCTATGTGTTTAAATTCCGGATTTAATGACTTGATGTATGCAATCCATCTCAACATAGCTATATCTGGAGTAGAGCAACTCGTGATCATGCCAATCAATGGCAAGCAATCTGTCTCTACCACAACTGAAGCTCCAATAAAATACTCCTTGTCACATTTGAGAGCCGTGACAATCCCCAATAACTCCCTCTTGATTTGCGGATATCTCCTCTGTCTCTCGTTTAGGACTTTCGCCCCAAACCGAATAGCATACCTATTTCCATCTGCATCATCTTGACCCACAGCCCAACCTATGCCAATTGGACTAGTGTCAACTGTCAATACAATAGGCCTATCACAATTATAATCCGCTTTCCTGAAAGTAGGAGCATTCTGCAATAACTTCTTCAATTTCCGCATGGCTTTAGTGTGGCTCTCATCCCAATAGAATTTCCGCCCCTTTCGAAGCAGCTGATACAAACAATCTGCTATGTGTGCAAAATGAGGTATCCAAATCATATAAAACACACAAGCACCAATGAATCTCCGTACCTCTGAAGTAGTAGAACAATACTCTGCAATCTTGCCTATAGCATTCACCTTATCAGGTGAGGGTTTCCTGCCATAATATCCACACATATGCCCAACAATGACAACCTCATTCACTCCAAAAACAGATTTTTGTCCTGAAAGTGTCAAGTTCACTTCTTCTAACTTGGCCAAAATCTTCTCACATGCTGAAATATGATCAGCCACAAAGTATCTTCATCCCTGCTCATTTAGGCTCTCATTCTTCTCTTCTTCTGCACACCCCTTAATGGGCACATCATCCAAGAAAGGCATAGTAAGCTGAGGTATGTAATCACGAAGGACCTTATGCATGGCATTCATCATATGCGCAACAGAATTAGTGGCACCTTGAGGCAAGGTACACATCCTGACAAGCCCAATAGGAGTTCTCATGGTGGTTATGTCCCTGCTTTCCAAAGCCAGCTGAAACTGATCATATCCTGAATACAAATCACCCAAAGAATACATGGCATGTCCAGCAAATGCCTCTGCAAACTCATCCACAACTGGACCTATACCAACATTCCTGATAGTAACTCTGTTCACTGGCTGCATGTCCTGAATAAATCGGAGAGTACCATTCTTCTTTGGAACTGTAAACCACCTGTTTGAGTATGGTGCAGGTGAAGGCTCAAGGATTCCCATCCTGATTTTCTCATTCAATAAATCAATCAACTTTGGCAAATGTGCTTTAGGCACTGGAATAGGTCGAAGATTCCATGGGATATGAGGAATAGTAAAAATGACCATAGGAGCAACAATATCAGGATTCACACAACCAATTTCATGTGGAAAAAAAGCAAATCCCCTTCCATGACGCTCAAGCATATCCTGAAAGCATTGCTTCTCTATGGGTAGCAAGAAATCACCATTTCCAATTTTCAATTCAGCAAGAGTCTCTGCTGAAAATTTATGACCAATATGCTCCGGATTCCTCAAAATTTGCTGTTTAGCAGCCCTCTCTATTTACTGATCACTGTCAGGTGGAAGCGGTACAGCAACCGGCTTCACCTTCTTATCCACAGTTTTGTATTTCGTGTCAACCCTGGCTTCATTATGCTCTTCTGCATTACATAAACCTTGTTGTAAATCAGCAATTCTGCACTCCAATGGCTGAATATTCTCAGCCCTCTGCTCTATGGACTGCACAGAAACAGCCCCAAACTCTGAATGCTGAAATATTTCAGCAGTAAACTCTGTTGGCTGAAAATTTTCAGCCCTCTGTCTCTCTGAAAGCTGATCATAACCAGCTGGAAACTCTGTTTGCTGAATTTCTTCAGCACTCAATACTCTTTGCTGAGTTGCCTCAGCCTCTGACTCAATCTGTGACATAAAATCTGCAATTTCATGAAACATGTCCAGGGATTGCACTAATACATTACCATGACAATTCAGCATATCAGTTTTCAGCATATCTCTCATCTCTGTCATCGTATCTGTACAAATCACACTGTCATACATCCCATCTATGTGCTCATCATCCTCCAAAATTCCTGCATTTTTCAAATTTTTCTCCTTCCTGCATATATACTGCCTGGCAGCTCTAGGCAACCTAGAAGTCTTCTGATAGCTCATCGAACTGTTTGCTGAAATCCCAACATAACCGGAGGAGAAAACACTGCTGCTGCCAGGAGGCGAGAACTCCAATCTCCTCTCCTCTGTACCACCGTCGTCTCGCGAAACGGTGGTACCTAATGAAAACCCGAATCCCTCACAGTGGGCAAGGGTGCATCTCTGAGAGTATCTCTGTTTCTAACATGGTTCACACATACAGTCATAAACTGAACTGCTCTCATACCATCTTTACTGCGAATCCGTGCATAAGCAGATCCATCATCCATGACCTTTGTTTCCATGCGCATCTCTGTAATGAATGGCTGACCAAGAATTATGGGATAAGAGCATGAATCCTGCACAAAGAAATGAAAATCCTCCTCTACATCACCAATAGAAACCCTGACACTAGGACAAGCAGCATATAAATCACCTGCAGTGTTATTGGCGGCTCTCATACGCCACCCATGCTCTACATCCATAGGCCATCTGTTACTCTCATAAACTCCACGAACTATGAGATTAATCTCTGAACCATGATCAACCAATGCAACATAAGGCACCTGTTTTTCTCCAACCTTTACCATCGTCTCTGTAGTTGCCCTAGCCCAATGGCTCCGCGAAAAGTGACTACGCGGTATCAAAACAGGCTCATCAATTTCAACATAATGCATAGGCTGAACCCTCTTCTCTACCTGCGGCAAAACAGAAGCATTATCAACCATAACCTCATCCTCATCTTCATCCAACTCTCCAATCAAAACTCCCTGTGTATCAATGGTAGCCAATGCATGTCTTTTCCTCTTCAGGACCTCCTGAAACTGATCCTGAAATTCTCTTTTTGAGATGCCCAAAATCTCAGAAATAGTGAAAGTCACCTCACTGCCAAGTATCTTATCATTAAATATTTTCTTCATGTCTGTAGATGTCTCAATATCGGACATCAATCTGAATCCTGGCTGCTTTCTCTCTCTAGGCTCTTGCCTCTTTTCTCTCTTTTGAGCATCCTCCATCTGTCGATCTGGCCCTGGTCTTGAAGACGGTCCTGCAGTAGGTGGAGTAACAAACTCACCCCCTCTAGTCTTCTTAACTGCACTTGGATTTTCTTCATCCCTCTTACGCTTCTCCTCAACAAATACATCTGCACCATGAGATTTAGCCAAATAAGCATAAATAGAATACCTGTCAACAGGCGAGTCCCAACCTGTCTCTGATCTGATGCTAGAGCCTGCACTAGTCAAAACAGTTTGCTGAATTTTCCCCTTGTTTGCAGTCTCCATAGCATAAGTCCATAGTGTGGACCGAGTCTCTGATCCCTTCTCAATCTGTACTCCATATGCAGAAGCATCACCTCTAGCTGTCACATAAGAAGTACGTGCAGCCATGTCCTCTATTAACTTCTTCATTCCACCTTTACCAAAGTTGGTAGCAAGTGGAGCTCCTGTCTCAGTCAACCAAATCTTACCATCTTGCCCCCAATATACCAAATTCTGCCTCCTTGCATCCTGGAAAGAGTCACAATCCCTGCAATGCTGATGCTCCGTACTATCACACCAAATACATCTCCGATCTCTCCTAGGAGCACTAGGAGCACTCCTAGGTGTAGTAGGAGCACTAGAAGAAGTAGCAGGCGCAGTCGAAGCAAACTGCTCCTTCAACTTACCCACCAACTCCGCTTTGACTGACTCTAGTGTCAAATCTGTGATGCCTTTGATTATGTCATCAAGAGAGATAGGCACCGATGGAGCGGATGGTTTTGGAGCAGAAGGTGTAGGCATCGGTCGTGGAACAGGAGGAATAGGTGGAGTAGAAACAGTAGGCACTGGCATAGGCCAAGAAACTGGCTGAGGAGGAGAAGAAATAACAGGGATAGAAGTAGGCATAGGAGCTGATGAAGGTGTAGGTGTCATGGAACCATTCTGTAGGCGAGTCTTCCATATCTTCCTCTTGGTCAAAGTCGAGACTGCATCCTGAGCATCCTGCCAATCAGTTTTAAGACCCATAGGCTTCGTACGATCTTCAAGAAGCTCACCCAATTCTTCTTGAAGAGCAGGATCTGCAGCTTGCAAGAAAAGCTCAACTTTTTCAACATCCAATGCTCTGTGTTCAATGGCATCAAGCTGACTATACCTCTCTTCGAATTCTCGAATCAACTCCGAAGCAGCGAGACCTTTGTTTGGCATGTAGACCCATTCTCGGAATGACCGCCGAGTAGCCATACCAAAGTCCTCAAGGAAGTATTCTTCTTTCAAGGCCTTCTTAAAATCTTGCCAATGTGTATTTTGAATAAAAAGATCAGTCACTTTTGTCCTCAAAGCAGGTGTGACAAGACGAAGGAAGTACTTACTCATAAGTCCAGCAGGAACTCCAAAAAATCCCATCTTGATCTCATATGTCTTCAAATATGCTGAAACATTACGCCCGTCAAATAGCTTCTTCTCACTCTCAACTGCTTCAATAGCCTTAGTCGCGCTGTTTGCATTCTCCTGCTCTGAATAGAGTTGCCTTTGCTGAGACAACTGCTGTTGATGCAATTGTTGTTGCTGCTGCATATACAGTTGTGTTTGCTGATTTTGGAGTTGCATATACATGGACATATTCTGCAAAATCTGTTTTAGATCCTCCGTTGAAGTACTTGACGTAGCAGTCATTGATGGAGCTGAAGTAGATGCAGCTGGAGTTGAAGAAGAAGCTGAAATAGAGGCTGAAGTATCTCCCATCCTGAAATTTCTGCGACGCTTTCACGTCGGGTTCACCAAAGATGTCGAAGGGTTTGGAAAGCAATGTCGCAACTTCAGAAGTCCTTGATAATTTCAGGCTAGAAGATCAAGCAAGAAAAATGAAGTCAAATCTGTTATAATTTCAGGACACCCTGCATTCTTTTGAGCATTTAAAAGGGACTCCACCCTCTTGTTCAGCTCCATAGTCGCTTCAATAAAGTCTATAAGAACAAAAGGAGAGTTGCTTTTTCCACAAGTTTTAATTACAGTGGCTCAATGGATCAATCTCTGAATTGTCAATGATCTCTTATGAATTCAATCCTTCTTGTTTATCACAAACATCCTCATAAGGTCACAAATCTGATTCCTCAATCATAGACTATTTAAGTTTCTTTGGGTATGTGATACAAGATCTGACTTGATACTACTGTCTTCACTATCATAGATACAAGGCTTTGCATGAAGAAAGAAAGGAAACAACCTAATCAATTCCCAATTTTAGCAAGAGTATGGATATCCAAAGAAAAAGTGATTATGAAAGTATTCTTTGTCATTCAGATATGCTAAGACTCAATCAATGAAGACAGATTTGGATTTCTCTTCAGATTGCTGAACATCATTTTTAAGGTGCTCCAAGAGATCATCAAAATCAATGCTTCCACATGTTTCTGATGCATTTAGAACAGCAGTGGTGTGGTGTTGCTTTCAATCTGTTCACTGGTGATCCTCGCCTTGCAACATTCCAAGATTCCTGTAGCAGAAATTGTTCGTAGACCTCACAAGGAATCGCAGTCCTCAGATGTCTTCTTCATTGTAACAACTGTTCATGCTGTTTACGCTTGCTGGGTATAGTCATTGCCATGATTTCTCTGTGTGTGTTCTTGCGTTTTCCCGAGACAGGCACCGGCTCCAGAAGCAGGCCGCTTGCTGAGGGGAATTTGAAGGTAGACAGATATGGAAGTTTAGACACAGCAGCAAGAGGACGTTATCAGATATCAGTTTTTAATTGTTTTTCATTTCGATTTGAGCCATCAAGAAAGCTCCAGACATTGGCAATTTGCATGGGCAGTGGCATGTGCAGTATCGCTCCCTCCAGAATCAGATCATCAACCGCGTGTTCCGAGCTCCGTCAAAGCGATTGTCCCCATGCTCGAATGGCTTTGCATGAAATGGCCTTCTAGCAAGATCAAAGATCACTCCTCTCAGTTTCTTCGTCGAATCGTGCCAGGAGGATGTCACAAGGACGACCCTATACGATGGGAATGCGGCCAGCAGGCAACCCCCTGATTCTTTGCAGCTCTCTGAATGAAGCTCCTTGGTGTGCAGACTCCTGGTAGATCGGCGATGGCGGAATCGAGCAAAAGGAGAGGTCTGCTGCAGGTTTTCCAGGAATTAAAGAGATCCTGTGTGTGTGTATGTCCCGTCTTCCTGTTCGTCCCGCACTCTCGCCTCCCCTGTTCTCCAACAGAGTACCATCTCCCTTCTTCTTTTGCTTATCTTCCTTCCTCGTTCTGCCACAGTAGCCATCTTCCTCACAAACGCAGATCAGTGTCAAGCACGGCCTACCACTCGCTCAATCCAATCCCTTTTAACATCAAATAAGCAGATTAAATGGCGTAATTCCACCCTGAGAACTGTTCAGAAGGAAATCCTGAGGTGATCCGCGTCACAACAATGAAATAGCTTCCTTAATCTTCGTTTTTTTTTTTTACTTCCCATCCTCTGAGCCACAGTTTTCTTCCAAACATCCCATAAATCTGCTGCTGCTTTTTGAATCCCTGGTCTAGTGTGCTTCGTGAGGCATCTCCGTTCGTCCTCCTTTCTCCCCCGTCGTTGTCTTCTTTCGAGCCTTTCTCCCCCATTAGCTACAGAGTATCCTCCCTGTTTTCCCTCTCCAATGCTCTGTTCCTTCCTTTTTTTCCCCCCCAGATTAGCGTCGCCTTCCTTCCTTTTCGTCCCACAGAATAAGCTACTTTTGCCTATTCCAAGACAGCCCAATATAGGCATAGCTCAATGGAGCAAATTTAATAAGACTCCTGAATTCCTCATACCGCCTGCCATGGAATAAGATCCTTATCATCCACAACAACACAATCGGTTTCTGTTACAATGCAACACCAAAAGGTCACCATGAAAATACTGAACAGAATAACCACAATCTGAAATTGACACAATGTGTTCCTTAAATCCCGTCCCACAGGCTTAGAGTACATATGTCCAACCACCACCCGCACATCAAAGGAAACACTCCAAGCTCAATTAGCAACAGGAAAGCAACTTTGAACAATGTCATCAAGTAATTCAGCCCTGCCACAACATGTCTTGCCACAGATGGAGCAGCCTCAGTCATTGAGCTCAAACCGTGAATCCGCCCTACTATCAATGGCTCCCCTCTGCTGAGTCTAGGAGCAATAGTGCTGATGGATTTTGGCAAGCAATGGTTCCAGACCTTTTTTTGCATCAACATGTACAGCAACTGCCAATGCATACACTGCTCCATAAGGCATTCTAGTCACTTCCCCAGTAGGGAATACATCTAATCCAATACCGCAGGCTTCCCAGAATTGCCAGTCACATTTACTGGCTATTGTATTCTTCCTTTTCTCAATATTACATTTTAAATCTCCTAAACAAGCCAAATAACCAGCATTGGTAAAAGCACACAAATATGCTTCAAAATCAGTGCCTCCAGCTGTGCTCCATGCCCATGCTTCTCATAGCACATTTCAATGCTTGGCCTTCTTCTTTCCAACTCCTGGATGTGGAGGTTTGATATCATTAGGTATTTTTGATGCAGCTGGAGAAGGAGAAGACAAAGTCATGAACGAATACGTGTAACATGTTCACCAGCATCAGTTGTGCTTTCCACTTGACCTTGCTCAACATAGGCTGAAAGCATCTCATCATGTTCACCACTATGCCTCCAACTCCTCCCCACTATACTCATACGCAGAAAATAAATGTAAACACAACAACTAAGTATATACAAAGTATCAAATCACACACACAATTTTTGGGTGGTTTTCACACCTCGAATGCGCAGCAATACGACAACGCACACATGCATGCACACACACGCACACGCACACACCCACACCCACATGCACATGCACATGCACACGCACACGCACACGCACACACACAATTTTAATCCAAATCAAGAAATTTTAATATATTATGTTATGCTCATATTATGGAATTAAATATTATATGACATAAAAAATAATATATTTAATGTGTTTGTAATATCCTTGATGATAGGGATTGCAATGTATGATGGCATTGGGAAATATGAAGCTATATCTTCTAGCTTAGGATAGAAAAATGAGAGGATTGTTCAGGAAGAAACTTTCATATTGAGGAAGTTGCCTCAATGGGAGTCCGAGATAGTATTCTTGGCATTGTAAGATAGGGGTTCTAAAAGAAACAATCCCAACACCCTTTTGGGGGTCTCAAGGTTACACCCTCCCCTCCCCTTGAGTTTGGGCATAGGGACAACCTCCCAATGGGTTGTCCGAGGGGCAATTTCCCCTTGTGGAATTTTGAGGACAACGCCCCCAATGTTGGGGGGTTTGGGGGGACCAACACCCCTAGTAGGGGGATTGGAGATTTGAAGGCAACATACCCAATGGGGGTTCCAAAGGGGAAATGCTCCCTTATGGGAATCTAGGAGCATTGCCCCAAGTTGGGGGGGGTCCAAGGGAGAGTGACCCCTTGTGGGGGTCTTGAAGCAATGCCCCCAATGATGGGGTCTAGGGGTTGTTAGTAGACCTCACTAGGCAACAATAAAGCCATAATGTGATTTTCTTAAAAAATGTGACTTAAATTTTAAAAATAAATTAAAATATACATGTATTTCATAATGAATTATGGCAATGATAGTTCACATAGTGAGATTCATTAAATAGTGGTTTTTATGAGGTCACTCTTTACAATGATAAGATTTCTCAAAACAAGTTTCTCTCCCTTTCTCTCATCTAATCCTGTCTATTTTCTCGTTACATTTTCTCTATTTTGTAGGTTCTATACCCATCTCCCCCTTGTGCCTTTGTACCTATTATTATTTTTCTCATGTTTTTGCTATTGCAAATTCTATACTACTATTCCTCTACACCTTTGTCCATGCTCTTCTCACCCTTCTCTCTATGTAGGTTTCACATCCCTGATCTTCCATGAAACCTATACATGCTCTTCTCTCACCATTGTGTTTTTAGGGTTATCCTAACTAAAATCAGTTATGCATCAAAAAATTTAAGTCGGATTTGTATATTCTCTTACAATAACTACAAGTTTCTTCAAATCAGAGTTTCTAGCAAAGTATTTTGAGAATATTCTACAATGAATTTTGAGAATCTACCCCATATTCTCCTAGCCATGGCTACCTGGCACCCAACTTCTCTCTTTCTCCATGGTAATTTTCTACAATGGATTTTAGAATATTCTATAATGGATTTTGAGAATCTACCCCATATTCTCCTAGCCATGGCTACCTACACCCAACTTCTCTCTTTCTCCATGGCAATTTTCTTTCTTCCATTCCACAAAAACTCTCATCTTTCTGTGCTCGCATAGCCATAGCCACATAGCCCTCCTTACTTTCGTTACCATTCCAATGGTATCTACATATCAACAAAGGCAACCCCATCTACTATCTATGTACACAATACAAAGGATAAATATGGCTAATGGGAAGGAGCATTGCTCAAGAAGGATTCAAAGGTCTACATATAACCTTCAGTAATAGGGTCTCATCTAGTTTGTCATCCTAGTGTACTACATAATCATTGGAAGGGCTAAGTGCTTGGGTTTCAGGAGGCTCGAGATGTAATCTTGTTGCATCAGTTCAACATCTATATGGTGTGAAGGACTTGAAGTTTCCTCTTGACACTATTCAACAATTCTTCTCCTCAAGTTGTAAGTCACTACTTTTATGTTCTTAACTTCTCATATATTTTTGAGGTTATACTTCTTCTTTCATATTAGATGTTTTTCCTTGAAATCGTGTTGAGGATTAACCTTTGGGAAGCTTTTCTAGGGCATACAAAGCTCTGCATGTGGATGTGGTGAGACAATGATAATTGGAAAGTCATCAAAATATCTTTTACATCGCAAGATTTTCTTCCATAAGTTCGTGTATATAATGCCTAAATCAATTGATTTGTATGGTTCTCTTCAATTACTTCCTTGTCTAGCTCTCAATTATTTGGAATTATCAATTTTGGGATGAGTGGATGCTTTAGATATATTGAAAATTAAGATCATACATGACATTCTTAGCTTGTTGAGATCTGGGGGAGCTTCAAGGTCATTCGGTCCTCATCTTCATTGAGTAACTAAAAAAAAGTGATAGTCCATGAGAGGTAGTGAGTGTCATGCCAATCAAAGCCATATTCTATGGCCTACATTGAGAGAAATGAGGTGCTTGAAGTAGAAGAGGGTGTGATTTGCACAGAAATGACCTAGTCATTTTTTAAATTCCTATGTGCCATTGATGTAGTTTAGGAGATTTTTGGTACCCATTCCTTGTTAGAATCCTCAAAATCAACTACAACTATCGTAAGTACGTATTCATATACTCAATAGGGTATTGGAGGCTTGGGCCATATCACAATATCGTATCATAGTACTTGATATTGGAACAGAAGATCTTATCTCCTAGCAAATTCTGTGCCCAAAAGAAATTGCATGAAGCTGTTAAGAGTGTGATTCATTGTGAAAGAAGGGGTGTAGGAGACAAATGCAAGGCTACTTGGAATAGGAGAAGTGGTTGGAGAGTTAGAAAATAAAAATTAGGCCAAGTAAATGGTCTTTATAGGCTATGGACTTAAAGTTTTAGTTTTAAAAACTCCACCAAATTTTTTTAATAGAGTTTTGAAAAGAAAAAGAGAAAATCACCAAAAAATCAAAAATATAGAATGTTAGAAAATATTATAATTAATTAATTAATTAATTAAAAATAAAATCCCTTGATCAATTCATCATTAAATTTTTATACATTATTTTACACACAAATTCTGACTTGTTACAAAGCACTCGATAACATATGATTCTTCCCCATTCTTTTGCTTATGTGAAATAAATAAAATCAAATAAGATTCCAAATACTATGTCCCAACAAAAAAAAAAAATTATAATATTAAAAAGCTCACCTTTCTACCACCAATACAAAAGTTGAAGCTCTCCTTACAAATTCTTCCCATTAAGACAAGATGCTCTTGCAAATTTAGGAGACTCCAACAATCACTCACTATAATTGACTCGGCCATTTTACCTAGCATATGAATTTGAATATCAAATGCTTGTCCCATGTCTTCAATGGACTCTAAGGAAATCCATTGGCCTGCTTTCTTCATCCAATGTTGGTAATAGAAGCTCATATACGATGATGAACATGCAATCAAGTAATGAAAGGTAACACTAGAGACCAACACTTTGCACGAAAAAGATGTCACCTTTGTACACCCCCCCACCTCATTCTATCCTTCGTCAAAATTTAAATTAAGAAAGTTCTCAATTATGGCCTTACAAATCAACATGGAGGGACATTAATACACATTAGTGTTTTTGAAGATATATAGTGTAACACATTTTTGAAAATCCCCAACAAATTGGAAATTTATCACATATAATTGAAACTTATCCAGTACAAACCCTAACCCTCACTGTTATTTTGATTTTTAAAAAAATAATTTAAGAACACTAAAATTAATTAAAAATAAAAAAGCACAGAATTAAAAAAACCACGAAAATATAGATGTTGTGTTTTTGTTTTTTTTTCCCCATGCTACCAATTTGGAGACTTATTGCGTTTCTTTTTATTTCTTTTTGCAAATGTGGTTGCCCATTAACTGCTTTCTAGTGTAATCATTCAAATTAAGGTGTGCCACATACCCTTTAGGTTCTCATCCATACTTTTTTTCCTGCACATTTCAACCACACTTAAATGATAAAAATGAGCCCAAATGATCACATTTTTCACGTGCTTCATGTGCTTGGCACATATTGATTAATAATAAAATGAATCCATCATTAACTTTAGCATGTGCTTTAGACACCAAACACACAATCTAATTTTTTAATAAAATCAATCAAACTTCACTCTTGCATGTGTTGGCAAAGAAGCACTCCACACACATTAAATTTTAATTAATGAACTTGTATTTAAAGACCGTTAGAGCTGGGTTGAGAGTCCATACATCGTCCAAATTTAATAAAGGATTTTGATGTAATAAAAGGAACCATTTTTTTCTTGATAAGATGTATTATTTAATAAAAGTCTCACCCATTGATAATAATTTTTAAAATTTAGCAAACATTAAATCTAAACCCAACCACTTCCATATTGGATATAATTCAATGAACACACTACGCAAGATGTTAGGTCATGCAGTCGTATTGTACCTATCAAAGTACTCTTTAGCCATGTCTCTGGTTCAATTATGTGGGTGTGTTATGATTTGTTGATCTACAATTTTTTGTCAGTCATGACTCCATGGTCCTAGGTACGATACATAGTTGTTTATCTTTCTTTTAGTGCCTGATTATGCGGTTGAAGGTGCCTATTTGTTTACACAACATGAAGCTATGGGCCGCATATGTGCAGAGGTCATCTTGAAATTTTAGTAGGATGTGTTTGTGTGGGGTGGTCAGTGGTCTATATCATATAAATGTCATATGCTATGGAAATATTATCTGTGGATTGTTTTCTATTTTGCAAGTATCCTCTTTATTTTCCTATTGGTGTGTATATATTATATTAACTAAATGGCACCTTAGCCCATCTAATATGTCCCCCTGGAGGACTACTCACTCTTAGTGGAGTTGGACCTTCTCCGTAAGGTTGACTTATCTGATTTTGTTGCCTATAAACTACGATCACGTGTCTCGCGCGATTTTGCCAATCCTTCTTTTTGCATAAAATTCCCCAAAAATGGTTAAAAGCTAAGTCTTGCTTTTTTTACATGTCATCCTATTACAATAAATTATATCTAAAATAAAAAAAATAGGCTATACTTGTCCAAAAATCTACTATTTTTGAACCATCCACACTACAGACACTGACACTAATCTAATATGGCATTGACTCTCTAGATCAATAAGAGAGTTGAATGACGATGCACTCTAGAGTTTTTCACTCTATGTGTGTAGTGGTACGACATTCACCCCCTTTTAACTTGTGCATCCTCCATTATGTGCCAAAGTCTTATGGATCTGCAATGTTTGAAGAAGTATCCTCTGCCATATCAATGTCTTCATCTTCTACCTCTTCTTCTTCCATATTCTCATGTTCATGCTCAATATCCAATTCCTTCAACTCATATGCTAAAGACTCCCTACGTTTCAAGAGAGCTTGATACATTTTTCAGCCACTAGAATCCTTGGAGCTATCCCATCCATCTCATTTAATGCATAGGTAGCATTGTCTAAAACAAACCTTACCACATATGGACCAGACCAGTGCTTTTCCATCTTCTGATGACCGCACTATGCTAAATTTCCAAATTGTTGTCATAAACTAGCACCCAGTTCCCTTCTTGTATAGCTCCTGGTCGAAGTCTATGTCACTTGTCAAACCTCTTCTTGTTCTTGATCCTTGTACTCTTTAGCTTTTTCATGGCTGTCTCAATGTCTTTAGGTGCTCTTTCTAACTGTCTAATGCGTAGGACTAGCAACTCTTCTCTATTCAAACCCTCTTCCCATGGTAGAATACTCCAAGTAGCAATAGCCCCCTCAATAGGCATGATTGGCTATTGTACATGCATTAATTCGATAGGCATATACACTGTAACTGCACTATGAGTGGTCTTATCAGCCCATAAAGCAAAGGGTAACAAACTTGTCCACTCTTTCATCCTGCCCTTGCATGATTTTGCTAATGCCTTAATGATAGGCTGATGACCTCTTTCACTTTTTCCATTTGCTTCAGGATTGTAGGCTGAAGTTAAAGCCAACTTGATACCCAATTTTGAAAAGAAGTCACAAGCCTCATTCGCATCCAATTCTCCTCTATCTACAACAACCACTTTACTAGCACAACCATACCTGCAAAAAACTTCTTCTGATAAGAACCTGCAAACTGCTTGAGTAGTCTTTGTACTAAGAGCTCAACCTTCCACTTGATTTGTCAAGTCTTCTCATGCAAGCACAAGATATCTCATATTCCATAAACCTATAGGCATGGTAACCAAATTAACTACCCGTTTGTAATGCATAGACAATGGATAAGTCGGTTGCAACCCATCCTTATGCTTTACTATGGAATACATATGACAAACACTACATGACTCCACATAATGCTCCACATCTTTATACATGTTTTGCCACTAATGTGCCCCAAACTCCTCTATGTCCAGCCCATAAACTTTCATGAAACTCCTACATCACCTGTTGTTGAGAAGCTCTATCTTCCAATACATGTACCGAAGCTCCTCTCTTTTTCTTTGCATGCTTCCCATTAGGAGAAATATGGACTTTCTTTTTTTCCCCTTGAGTGAATAAACAAATATAGGTTTAACCAATGAGAGAGCTAGGATTCCAGATTCATGTAACATGAATCTTCTAGCCATATCTTGGCCCAAATCTTCCCTCAACAATAAAATAAGGAGAAATATGGGAAATACAATGCTGAAACTTCTTGGAATTTTGTGACTTGAATTTTCATTTTCTTATTTTTTTATGTTTGACTTTTCATTTCTCCCCTTTTCAATTTTCCCCTCTTTCTTAGGCGAAACTCAAATTTTTCATATCTATTTCCTCGCTTCTTCTTTCCTGATGAAATCTTACAACCTCATTGTTGCTTGACCTATCTATAACCTTGTGAAATTTCATTTCCTCTACACAAACACAAAGTGAGTTTCACACGTTTTATGAGAGCAGAGTTTGTTCTACCAAAGCCCTAAGATTTTCTTCACAAAACTTTACAAGTATATTGTTCTCTTCCATGGATGTTCCATGGTAAAGTTTTATCTCGTTTTGACAAAACCTGTGCAAGTTATGTGCATTCTCTGACATGTAATTTCTTTTGTTTTGGTACCCTAGGAGTCTCTTAGAGTTCAAGAACAATGATCTTCTAAACACTCAACTTCTTCTTCAACTTCTTACAATTTCTTTGTAAACAAAGTTATAGGTATGTTGTCTTGTTTTTTTGCTGCTCCATAGTGAAATTTTATCTCGTTTGGAAAAAATGTATGCAAGCTATATGCATACTGAGTTTACGTTTGTTTTTTTACTCCAAGAGTCTTCAACTCAACTTATTAAAAACTCAACTTCTTCAACATCTTTGAGCTTCTTTGCAAAGAGAGCCAATTGTATTGCCACTTTTTTCTATTGCTCCATGGTTAAGTTTAAATTCATTTGGACAAATCCTATGTAAGTTATATATATGCTTTGACTCGATATTTCGTTTTTTTTTAACTCTAGGAATTTGTCAGTGAAGGAACAATGGTCTTGTTATAAGTCAACTTCTTGTTCAACATCTCTGGGCTTCTTTGTGAAAAGAATTACAAGTACAATGTTTTTTTTAAATTGCTCCATTTAAATTTCATTTCATTTGGAGAGAACATTTGCAAATTATATACATGTTGATAGGTAACTTTTTTATTTAATTATCATAGATATCTTCACAGAGGAAAAACATCAGTAACATACTTGCAGTGGAGGTCTTCAATAGGAAAGATAGTGGTGGTAATTGGATTTGTGATAAGTACTATAAGTTAGATTGGATTTTGATGCACCCAAGTACTCGACAAGGTCAGGCGTCAGGATGTTGCAAACCCTAGCAAACATTAGAAAGGTAGATTTTTAGAGTTCAGAAAAGTGTTTAATGGAACAAGTACAGTAACAGAAGTGTTGATCCAACATGTTTATATGCACAAACAAATCTCTATACATGACAAGAACTACATTGCAAATTATAAACAAAACAGTAAGTTTTAAAATTTTATTATTGTTTATTCTTTTTCATCATAGTTGCTTTTAAACATCTTTGCAATGTTCTAATTCAATGTTGTTTTACTGATAGCTCTATATCCATCAACTTTGCATGAATGGCAGAATGTGGAATGTTTGAGCGGCAAGATACATGTTTGGCATGAAGACATAGGTTCTTTGATCTATGATAATAACTCAGCAAGTCAACTTGCAACTCAAAATATTTTTTTTTATAATTCATTATATGTAGTAGAAAGCCAGAGATTGCAGCATGTCCCATTGCCGCCACTATCTAGTAGTAAATGGTTGATTGGTAGCTTGGAGTTGTCAGGAGAATGTAAGTCCAAGATAAAATCTGAAATCAATAGTGCTATGAAACCCACCATAGGCTCCAACGTTGTGCATCTTAGTTGGTTTATTCCATTCTCATTGTTTGCACATTTGTTTGGTTCATGTGATGTTTTGAAGAAAACAAAGATTACTTATCAATGTAAGTGTCCATCTGAGGAATGGATGAGTTAGCTATTGGGTGAGTCTTGGAAAGTCAAAAGAACACATTTTGATGAGACGATTGCATGTAAGGTCAACAATCTGATCTCACATTTAGGTAAA
Source organism: Lygodium microphyllum (assembly GCF_053477565.2). Classification (NCBI taxonomy): domain Eukaryota; kingdom Viridiplantae; phylum Streptophyta; class Polypodiopsida; order Schizaeales; family Lygodiaceae; genus Lygodium; species Lygodium microphyllum. The sequence continues at coordinate 92,336,632 of NC_141136.1, read as the reverse complement.
TCTTTTTTACTACTTTGAATGCCTTGATTTAATTGACATAGTCTTGCTTAGATGAATTGTTGTGTTATTCGCATTTACTTACTATTATTTTTGTTTTTATTACAAGTAATTCATCGCTAAATAAACTTTATGCATTCGCTTTTGATATAGAAGATGGTGACTTTTGCGAGGGGACTGGATCGGATTGGATCAAGATACCCGAGATGAGACACATATAGCTCTCATAGATGTGGTTATCTTGTGAAATGGTCATAATCCTTTTGTGGTCAGCACAAAGAGCCATTGGCCCATTTCTTTTTTGAGACAAGAAATCTAATTAATGTCCAATGAGCCCCTCTACAACTTCTATTTCAAGTTAGATAATAGCAAATTTAGGATTTGTAATGAGCAATCCATGACATGTAAACAATGTGCTTCTCCACATATCCTTGAGATAGTGGAATCCTTGTAATTTTTTTAAATAAAAAACGAATATAATTTTTTTAAATTTTTTGAGTACTTTCAATTTAGATAATCTTAGTTTAGTATGATCCAAGCGTGCGATAATACATATTATTATTAGTCAATCGTGCTAGTTAAGATCATAATTAAATTGCAGGTTGGAGTTCTATAATCTATGCAATATTGTCTTTGCATAATGATATATTGTAGCTCATCTCTTCTACTTATTTCTTAGAATTAAATATTAAATTGGATCCAAGGGATTTTGAAGGTCTTTTAGATTTTTTTCTTAAAAATTTTCTATAGTTTATGTAGTTGGACTTGAATATACTCAGCATTCCAAGTATATTCGAGGATATAATAATGTAGAACGAAGCATTTGTCTGTATGAGTAATTTTAATGGTTACTTTAAAGTATTGAAATAAAGAAACTAAGGTAAGAGTTTTAATTTGAAACTTTAGGGCTAAAAAAGAACCTTTATTTAAAACCCTAAATATATAAAAGCTATAACTCCAAACTCATTTTCACTTTCATTCTCTACTTCCCTACACTTGTGCTCTCCTACCTTCTCTCTTTGTGTGCCATGGCTACCACTCCCACTTTCAGCGCATGGATTAGCTCCACGAGCTATACACATATAGGAGACCAGATATACCCTAGGTTTTGCACGACCTTGAGTCTAGAGAGCTCACTTTTCTGCCATAGACCCTAGCTCTAGTATATTGGCATTGTTTTGTGATACGGAAAACCCTCTCACCTGCTCTATTCCAGACTCTGCTCGCATATGGGTTCCCATAGATTTTTTATATAGTTTACATGCTGGATCAAGCCATGCAAAGGTAATAAATTGAGCCCTCATGCAAGTGGGGAAGCATCTCCATGCTAGAGCAGTGCCCACCTCATCCCAGGACCATGCCACGATGGATCTCATCGAGCGCGATGCAGCATTCGCCATATATGTTTTGTGCACTGAGGTGCAAGAGGATAGTGAGGAAGACATAGACATACCCTCTCGGCCACAGCTAGAGTATTTTGAGAGGGAGCTTGAGGAGATCACACTCGATCCGAGAGTAGAGGCAGCACAAAGCTTAGCCATTGTGCACCCATCTCCTTGCCTTGTTGAGACGCCGACAAGCGATGAGCCACCCCTCGCTTCTCTCCATGCTATCACCATCGAGGGGGTGGAATATTTACTTATGCAGGATGTACTAGAAATTTTGGAGCTAAGGAAAGAAGAGCTATATTGTATCATGGTGCATGATGCACCTGATGATTTTATAGATTTTGATATACAAGATGCGCTAGCACATGTTGATGAGGTGGCTCGATATGATGGCACGAGTGTCGATGACATCTCTACCATTGTGAGTATCCAAGAGCAGATTGAGAATGCGGTGCCATAGTATGAGATCTTAGATGAGGAGTTCGAGCAATTGCAAGAAAGCATTTTTGGACCTTGACCCAACTATGCAGTACCTTCCCAAGATAGAGACGAGGGTGGGCCAGTTGTAGGAGCAGACCTTAATGCTCTATTACAGCAGTAGATAGATTATGTAGAGAAGGTAATGTTATCAGATTCGTGTAAAAATTTACCACTAGGACCTCTGGGGCATCGAGAGTGTGCACATAAAATTTTTCTAGGATCGAGCCGTTAGAGCTGCCCTAGCCGGAGATGCCAGATTCAGGCCCCTAGACGAGAGCCTCCGGTCAGGGCAGCTCTAGGGGCCCGATCCCAGTAAAATTTTATGTGCACACTCGCGATGCCAGATTCAGGTCCCCCCAGACACAAGCCTTCGACCATGGCAGCTCTGGGGTCACAATCCTGGCAAAATTTTATGTGCACACTCACGATGCCCTAGAGGTTGTAGATTTAGGCCCCTAGATGCGAGCCTCCAGCCAGGACAGCTTTGGGGGCCCAATTCTGGCAAAATTTTATGTGTGCACTCCCAATGCCCTAGAGGCCCTATTGGTAAATTTTTATGCAAATATGATGTATATATCTTTAGCACACTCCATACATAGTGAGTCTGACACAGTGAGTCTGACACTAAACTTGTGTGATGTAGGACATTATCTATATAGATGAATTTTCATCTAGACAAGGTGGCTGATCTGGTAGCCAAAGAAGGGTGCAGGACTCGACATTGAAGGAGTATATCGGCCAGCTTGTGAGCGACATTATTGTATTCCATAAGACATGCTCTCCAGCTTTTGGTGAGAACTTCTTGAAGTTAAGGGCATTAACGAAGGTTGGGCCCTTCAAGACCATCCCAACGAACTCTAGCTTGGAGAAAGTAGTGTTGCTATAATGTTCGATGTCAGAGAGAGAACTAGGGAGAGAGAAAGAGGAGAGAGAAGACTGTAGAAGAGAGAGAAATACTGCAAGAAGAGAGAGAAGAAGAGTGATGAGGAGAGAGAAAGACTAGATTTAGAGAGAGAAAGACAGGAAAGAAGGGGAAGCCATAGAAGCTATGAGCAAGAAGGGAGAGAAAGTCTGTAATTGTATTACTGTGTCCAAAAAGATGTGTAAAATTACATGTCCTCTCCTTTTATACCCATGTCAGTGTGACATGGCATAATATCAATATTATTTACACTAATTCCTTATTCTCAGCTTCTTACAATCCATCCCCACTCAAAATGAAGTTTTTGTCCTCAAAAACAAAGATCGGACTTATTAGTATAGCCAAATAGTGGGCTACAGAGTACTACTCTATACAGCATTACAAGTGGTAAAAGAAAAAAATTACCTAATATTCAATAGTAGTACTAGCCTATGCAGAGGGTCAAAATCAGCCTGTAGCCACTTGGATCAAAAGGAAAAGTGGTATCGCTGCCATGCATTGGATCAAATTTCATAAGGTCATAGTCAAGTACAACTGGAAGCTTGATCATCATGATGGTATTCAGTAACTCTTCCATAAGCCTCTCAGGCATCACCATGCTCTGTATGACTGAAGCATAGGAGGCTGAAGTCACCATTGCATGGACTGTATCAACCCCTAAGTACTATATATTCATGGACCCTGCATTCTTAGTGATGTCCAAGCATTTAAACTGTAGGTCTATGGACTGACAGGGCTCCCGCATGGGGTCATGATCATCCAAATTCACATGCTGCCCATGGTCTTCTTTCTTGAGCTGAAGTTCTTATTGTGGACCCATACCAAAATGGTCTTCAACAAGATCTTCTCCATCCTTTGCATCATAATATTCAAATATCAAGAATATTTTGGCAGTCTTTGCCCTGCATGTGACTTGATGATTACAAGATAGTGGCTTAGCACATCGATAGCATAAGCCCGCAGCATGCAGTTCCCATATCGTATCATTAGTAAGGTGTCTAACGCGTTTAGCCTTAGATAGCAATTTACACACCTGCTCATCACCATTGGTCAGCTCTATAATAGTTCTGACATGCTGCTCATAGTCATCTTGCTGCTCATGTACAACGGATGGCTGTCCATGCTTATGACCATAATGCTCATGTTGTCCATACTGCATATGGTGATAATAGCCCTGCTGTGCATCAGAGGGACAGTTTGGTTGAGCATATGCATTTGCTTCCACTGATGTTTGCTGCTCACATACATAAGAATGCTGCCTTTGATCATTGATCCCACAGCATTGGTCATGCTGTCCATAATCTCTGTGAGAATACATGTCATAAAAATGTTCATGCTACTGTCCAAATACATCTATTTGTTGTTGCCTACTACCAAAACTTTGGTCATATTCTTGCCCATAAACATGCTGCCCAAAATTGCATGATGACAGTCCAACATGATTACAATGATGTTCTTGTATCATAGGCTATCCATAAGCATGATAATTGGCAAGTCAATGAGCATAGGTATTGGCATGATGTCTGTCATAATCACTTGCTTGCTGTTGGTCAAAGCTAGAAGGGTACTGATAAGCATAACCATTTCTGTCACACCCATAAGAACTAGGATGCTCAGCTAAGAGAGCCTCATGGAATGATACTCATCAGCATATACATGTTGGCCATAAGCATAAGCATTTGATTCAGGTTTTGCTGTTTTTTTCCATAACCGCCTTCATAAGAGCAATACACTAATCAGTTAAAACTCCAAGTTTGTCAATTTTAGCTAGTGTTTGAAGCCAACCTTGTTCACTAGAGCTGGAGCTATTGATCTCAGCTGCCATTGTATTTGAGTTGCTGTGTTGGTGAATTTTAGGACCTCTGGTGTCTGCCACACATTCTCAGGTAGACCATGCACCAGGAGTCCCTATGCAAGCCTCGCCTTTGTTGGAATTTGCACCTGTTTTTCCCCCTAGTGTTGTAAAGGCCCCAAATCTCTGTATACAGGACTGCATTATTGGCATGACAATAAGAAAGATCATAAGTTGTAGAATGCTGTAAAGGCCCCAAATCCCTGTATACAGGACTGCATTACTGTCACATCAGATTTTACACAAAGATGTATATACAATTGCATTCACTGAACTAGCAGGCTCTACACTGTATCATCCATAGGTATGTTCCAAGTTTCAATAGTCAGAAGTACGGCATCCCAGGTTGTTTATATATTTGCATTTACTGCATTTTCAAGAAATATCCATAACATGTCTCCTTTAGTTCAGCAGTCCCATGGCTGGATACACTACGCAATCCATTGACCAGAGTGTCACATGATGCTGTTCAGGCATCCCTTGAATTATCAGCAGAACCAGCAGCAAGCGCAAGGGCAGGAGGATGAATTGTTCTCATGGTTGCAACACTCCTTGGATGAAAATCTCGACAAGTCTTGTGCAGATGTTCTGATTGATCCATCCAGTCCTCCAAACTTCCCAGTTAAAACTTTTGAACCTGTGCATCATACGGTTCAACATGATGATCCTATGTACTCCATGAATTCAGAACTTTCCACTTGGCCTAGTAGGCCTTGATGATGGCTTTGCTACTCTGCAACATCTCTCACTCTCTTATTCCCTTCCAGTAAAACTGATGCTTTGCTCCAGAGCATTCAAAAATTGGAAGGCTTGCAGTCAATTATGCTTGATGGCTGTGATGTTGGTGCAGCTGACTTGTCATTGCTTGGAGGAGGTTGCAAAGCATTGATTGCTTACAGGTGCATGATTTGTTAAGTGCAGGTCTAAACCATCTGCATTCCTTGGTGCCACCTCTTATACATGGAGACTTCAAGACAAGCAACGTCCTTGTGGATGAAAATTTTGTACCAAAAGTGACAGACTATGGCATGTCCAGACTAATGGTTGGAATACAAAACTAAGCATCCTCAAGTACTGCTCCTGCAATTGCTATTTCCTATCAAGACCCAGAGTACGTTGTTATTCCCTGTAAGGACGGTTGTTATGTAAAAAGGTCCTGAAAGAGAGCCATGTTTGAGTACAAGCTGTATATGGGACTATGCAGATGTTTGAGTTCACAAGTGTTCAACTAGAAGAGTGATGTATATAGCTTTGGAGTTGTCCTATTGGAACTGATAAGTGGTCGAGAGGTCATCAGTACAAACAAGCCACACCCAGAGTGGAGCTTGGCCGATACCAACTTGAATGATTCTGGTCTGATGTTAGCTGCCTATGTACTGCCTTTTAAACTCTAAGATGCTAACACCTGTACATCTGTTTGACTGTCATTTTTTTTAATGTAATGAGAAGAAGGAAGATGTGCTAGCATAAAGCACCCCTGCAAATCACTGACATCATCTCAGGAGTTTGGTTCAGGGAAGCTTCCATCTTTCACATGAACCAACAGACGGATTTTTTTTGTGGACTTGCTTGGCTTGGCAGGGACATGATTGTCTTCTAAGGCTCCATTACCCTCTGAAAAGCCACTCTAGCCTTCCTGCAATGTGTGATTGCTGGACAAGGGTTTGCATGAGGCCTTCTTCTTTAATGACAAGTCTGAAAATGTGGCTGCATAGTGATCACCAACACTCGCAGCATCTAATATTGTGGGATGCTCATTCTGGAAATGATCAACCTATAAAGGTCCAGAAAGCACATGAAGCAGACCTTCATTGTGTCGATTGGAGTTCACTTAATGACAATCTTCTACTGACAGGCTCAACTGATAACTCCATTCACATGTTTGATCGCCGAAAGCTGTTTGCAAATGGCTAAGGGATTCCTGTGCATAGGTTTCAGGGTCACTCCTCAATGGTGTTGTGTGTACAATGGTGCCCTGAACGGAAGTCAGTGTTTGGCAATGCTGGAGAAGATGGATTTGTAAACTTGTGGGACTTTGAGAAGGAAAACATGCTACATTGAAGGCTTACTATCTCCCAGGTGAAATCAGGCTCATTACGCCCAAAATGACCATATGCAGCAATCTTCTGGTACCGCTTGTTACCTCCCCTCCTCAAGTCATTATTAATAGCAATCATGCCTGGCCAGAAACCAAAATTCTTCTTAATAATTTCCAAAATCTCAGCATCAGGGATCTTTCCAGTTTTGTATGTATCCACAAATACAGATAGTGGCTTGGGCACACCAATGGCATATGAAACCTGCACAATGCATCGGCAGGCAAGTCCAGATGCAACAACACTTTTAGCAGCTTGCCTCACAATGTATGCCCCACTGCGATCTACTTTCGTGGGATCTTTGCCAGAGAAAGCCCCACCTCCATGGGCTCCCCAACCACCATAAGTATCAATGATAATCTTCCTTCCAGGACACTGTCACTGCAACTGGGGCATACAAAGCTTTTCTTTGATCTGGTCTCTAATTTAGTGCAGACTGGCTCCTAAGCTTTGCTCTTGGTTATGGCAAGCTTATATTGATCACATTGGAGGACATTGTCATATTCTACTTTGGAGTTCTCACGAAGAAGGGTTGTCACAGAAGCTCCCATTTCTTTTCGCTATATAGGGCAAAGAAAGAACCATCAGTGATAAACTAATAGGTGAGAAGGCAACTCATTGAAGAAAATTGCTATTGGAGCTTGCTCAATCTCAAAATTCCCTGAGATCTTGTGGACATTGGAGCAGATAGCTTAGTGTATACTGTCTCCACCTCTTCAAGCAGGGATGACATCACACAGGTCTGCCTCGAACGAAGTGAGCAGGCTTTGCAGTTTGCTGAGAAGCTGTTCAACCTTCCATCAAGTGTTGAAAAGATCAGTCGGCTTGTCAATCTGCCATCGCCCCCCACCCAAGTGCCCAGAGAAAAGCCTCTTCCTAAATCTAGACCACCAACTAAGTGGGAGATTTTTGCTCAAAATAAAGGCATAAAGAAAAGAAAGTATAGTAAGCTTGAGTTTGATGAGCAATCAAATGAATGGAGGCATCGTTATGGCTACAAGCGAGTACGTGATGAGAAAGATATTCCTGTTATTGAAGCAAAGTCATCAGATGATCCAGGTACAGATCCATTCATGCAAAGACGTGTTGAAAAGAAATGGCATATTACAAAGCAGGAAAGAAGCCCTGTGCTCCCTTCAGTAAGATGAAGATCAGTTTAGCAAGGGAGATAAAGCTCTGAATACTGCTATATGTGGTGCTTGGTCTGAAGCTTAGCAAGCAGGGAAATGTCCCATGCTATCCATTATAGCAGAGAGATGAAGATTGTGACAAGAGATGAAGTAGAGATCTTGGTTGCACCATGAAAGCTTGAAGAGAGGCTTGAAAGTTGAAGAAGAAGAGGACTCACTTTTGGAGAGTATCCCCATTTAGACCTTTGTCAAGTTTTGTACTGACCTCCTTCACCCAAAACCCCTAAAATTTTACCTCAAAGTTGAAAACGAGCTATCATTTTTGTCTCCATGCCTTCAAATTTGATCAAACCTCCTAGCATAGCTTGTGTGGAGTCCAAGAAAGTTGCCATATCTAGTACTTCTTGACTGTTGTGATTCTTCAATGTTGTTCCTGTACACAGTAAGGTTTCCTGAAACTAACAAGAAACTAAATGTAAAGAAGGAGAGAGAAAGAAAGGATCTGAAAACTAAGCTCTGATACCACTTGTCAGAGAGAGAACTAGGGAGAGAGAAAGAGGAGAGAGAATACTATAGAAGAGAGAGAAAGATTGCAGGAAGAGAGAAGAAGAAGAGTGACGAGGAGAGAGAAAGACTAGATTTAGAGAGAGAAAGACAGGAAAGAAGGGGAAGCCATAGAAGCTGTGAGCAAGAAGGGAGAGAAAGTCTATAATTGTATTATTGTGTCCAAAAAGATGTGTAAAATTACATGTCCTCTCCTTTTATAGCAATGTCAGTGTGACATGGCATAATATCAATATTATTTACACTAATTCCTTATTCTCAGCTTTTTACATTCGAAGCTCCTCTACTTATTCTCTAGTACTAGGTCTGGGCCACTTTTTTCCATGGTGGCCCATGACATGGTTGCCGGTGTTGAAGACCCCAATGTCATTAGGCAGGAACTACCAGGGCAAAATGTGTTGTTGCCTATGATCAAGAATAGCTCTGACCATGGGAAGTCTAGCTCAAAGAAGCCTAGGAGAGAGTAGATGTACTTAGTGCCAAATGATATCTCATCACCAATGTAATATAATTTGTAATATTCTCTTGAAGTAGTAAAAATTGATATTTATTGGATTTGCGTGCAATGTAGTTTATCATACGCATCATTTATTATTATTTTTTACTTGAATTTTATGTTTATTTATCGGATTTATACGCAGCACGATTCGTACCCTAAATTTAATACGTAGTGCTTTATCGAGTTTGTGCACAACATGTATTCATTCGAACGCATGTAACAATAACCCAAAGACATAAATAAAATAAATAACAAGTGAATAAATAAAAATAAGATGCACCAAAAAATTTGTATTTATATTCATAATATTTTACATGGGATCCATTACAACTAGGGTTTTACAAAATCTCTTTGGAAGCTACATTCAATATATGTTTTCGTAGTACATCCCTATTGTTGTTGATCTCCGCGAGGACTATCCTTCCATGGCCAAAAGAACCTCACTACCCACAAATCCCTATTGGTGATGATGACTCTCCTTGCATGTATAGTTGCATAGACCGAGTCTCCAAAAAAGTCGATGGCGTAAGCTTTGATAGCTTCCTATAGTGCAAGGAGGGCTTAGACAATCCAACGATTGGGTTGTTGCAAGCATGTTCCATCTGGGAAGTGCATCCTGCTGTTCTTAATGAGTACGCCATCCATAATCTCACGCACTAGCTTTTGGAATGGAGTTTTTGGTATTAGGAGAGGTGCGTGGTCTTCTGGTAATGGTGGATCTCACGAAGAGTCACTGTGTCTGGCTTCCATTGACACTTTGTGATGCTAGTGTGGTGGTAGTGGTGGTGGTGGTGGAGTTGGGGGAGGTGGCCTCTACATAGGATTTCTAGGGGGTGCCTTTGGGCTGCCTGCTTAGTGTGTGCCATGTCTTCTAGGAGAGAAAACTCAAAACTCAAAAGTGAAATGTGTAAAATGAGGTGAAACTTTAAAATTATAACAAAACTTTCAAAAAACCCTTAAACCTGAATTAATATATCCAGGCTTTGTAAAAATATGACCAATGATCTAATTGACGTGAAATTTTACTTGTGGACTCCTCTAGAGTACATCAACTACCCAAAACAAAATTGGCCTCATCAGATGTCTCTGGGACACCTGCCTGGAGGCTAGCATCTGGGCCCTTGAATCCCTAGATTTAGGGCCCCAGACTCGAGCCTCTAGATAGGTGTCCCATAGACTTTTGATGGGGCCAATTTTTAATATCCATGAGTTTTTATGATGCCTGGCATGTGGATGAAGTTTCACTAGATTTCGATTTATAAAATTAATGGTTCAATCGTTTTTTGAAAATGCATTAATTGGATTATACTTCAGTGATAACAAAAAAACTCACCACCACACCGAGTGTGTGCAACTACATATTAAATGTGTTGTCAACCAAACTACATGAAATATTGGAAACTTAAAAATTCACAAAAAATAAGTCATGGGTCAAATGGAATATCACATATCGGATATAGTATTGCCAAACCACTAAATACAGTAAAGATATAATGCATCGGCCCATGTACAACTGATCACTGATGTGTGCATTGAATTTATCCTCAAAAAAACTACTTTCAAAATTAGAAAATTGGAAATACACACAATGCAAATTGTGGCAAAATAGAAGATCAAATATCAGATTTGGCATTACAAAACCATGAAATACATGGTAGATAGTGCATTGCACCAAGTACAACTAGAGCTAGGAAAAATTTAGCTCCATTTTGTGGACCATTGCTATCAAGTACTTGAAGATCTACTGGAAAGATAAGCCAAAACTAAGCTCCTTACAATCTTCAATCAAACCTGAGCAAAAACATAGATCCAATTCTCAAAGCATATTGTTGACATTAAGATAAAATGCATCCTTATTGTTGTTGCAGATCCTACAAACAAGAACCATATCTATGGGCTTAATAGTGATACGTCGAGCATGAATGGGTAAAAGTTGAGAATCACCCATTAGATCAATCAAGTAACTTTCAGCTGCTTCTTGGAGAGTAAGCAATGCTTGGCTTGACCATCACTCCACATTCCTTGCTTAGTTCCTTGAAAAGAACTTGATATTGTCATATATCCCTTCTCGTAAGCCATGGCCCACAAATCAGCAGGGTTGGAACCCAGGTCCATAAATGGAAGGGGCTCAATTCTCTATCGGTCCCCTTCTTTGGAGCATTACACTCGATGATAACGGCCTTGTCTTGAGCATCAACAGCCTCTTTCTCCTCCTCGGGAGGAGAATTCTGCTCATCTGCGGTAGCAGCAGGGGAAGGGGGGAGGATGCCAGCTGAGGCTTCGGCAAGCTTCTCAGGGGACTCTTCTGGAAGCTTCTCGAGGGTGGGGGCATCCTCAGGAAGGGCAGAGGGAGGAGGGGGAGCATCTGCTAGAGCGGACAGGGTTGTGATAATGCCCTAACTACAAATCTTGCAGTATTTCTTGCACCAACCTAGAGAATGGTGCCTTAAGAATAATCAAGTTGGCACTCTTCTGGAATTTCCTTATCTCATTTAGCGTAGCTGTTCCTGGTCTCCATCTTCATTGCTTATGTGTTGGAGGACGTGTATTACTACTTGGAGTAGTAATGGGAGTTGGAGCAACTGGAGCATGTGGACCACCATTTCTAGACAATGGCAAAACATCATTATTGGCCACTTTAGGGCCACCATTTTTGGACATAGTAGCACCACCATTATTAGCTACAGTAGGGCCACCGTTATCGGCCACCAAGGGACCTTTCTCACTCATAGTACACTCACTATATTCAAAAGAGTGTTGAGCTCTTGCTCTTCCAGGTGCCTTCTTGATAGAAAGCTTGGAATGTGCCATGGTTGTGATGATGAAGGATATAAAGGTGAAGGGTAGAGTGAAGAGTAATGGGAAAAAATGAAATGAAATACTTGACTTAAGTATGAAGCTTTTAAACTTATTGTGGTGTAAATGAACTTGAAAATTAAAAAACATAGACTTTCAAAATTGACTTTTAAAAACAAAATTTTAAACAAAATTTGCAAGACATCTCATGTTAAAGATAAGAGTATTGATGTGTCATATCCCAGGTACCTATGCTCTCTTATGGACTCTAAATGCATCAAAAGTATTATCTTTATCTAGGTCTTCATTTCTTGCCATCTCTCTCTCTCTTGGGTTGCCAACCATTCTACGTGGCGTTGTCTAGCTGTGATGTTTTCATATCTTGCTTTTTTCACATCCATATGATAAAGGTCTAGATCTAACTGCGCAATCAAAGCTAGTAGTACTAAGTGTAAGCTAGTTATCTTAACTACAAGAGACATCATCAAAGTCAACAACATGCTCCTACTTAAAACCCTTTGCAACCAATCTAGCCTTATATGTGAGCTTGGAATTTCCAAGGATACTCTTTAACTTGTTTACCCACTTACATGGCAAAGCACGCTTTCCACTTGGCAAAGGAAATAAATCCCATGTATGACTTTTCTACAATGAGTCATACTCTCACTACATGGCCCTCTCCCAAGAGTGACTATCAACTTTTTGCATGGCCTCATCATAGGGAAGAGGCTCACCAACATCTTTCGCCATAATGTCATCTATGGAGGATGCAACCAATCAAGCTCACGTCTCTCCCGTAGACCTTCACAAAACAAGCTGTGAGACCTGTACATCCTATCCAACATCATGATCATGGACCATTGGAAGATCAACTAGCTATCTATCTAGCTGTATGGTAACAAAGGCTTCTCGTGAAATATCCCTATGTGTATCTCAACTACTTGCTTAGGCTACTTCTGCATCTTCTCCTCATGGAAAACAACATCATGGATACAAATAACCTTCCTAGCCTACAGATCCCATAGGAAATAACCCATCTCATCCACATCATGTAACTAAGAAAGATGTATTTCACTATTTTAGGATATAGCATATTGACTTTGTCCTCGCGAACATGGAAAAATGCCTCACATCTAAAGGCATGAAAATGAGTAAATGATGGAGGTTTCCAAGACCATACCTCCTCTCTAACCTGATAACTAATTGCATGGGGATTTGTTTATCAAGTGCATGGTAATAGTGATTATCTTAGGCCAAAAATGATGTGATAAGTCTACTTGGCTAAGTGGACACTCTCTTGAATTGTCTTATTTATGCACTCTACACAACACCATTTTGGGGTGGGATGTAAGCATCACAAAATTTCCCAAATGCTCTAGAGATATATTCATCCCTATTACCTAACGTTAGGTATTTTAGCCTATACCCAAATTAGTTCTCAACAAGAGCAAGCCAACACTCAAAGGTAGCCAATACATTCAATTTCTACTTTATGGGATATGCCTAGATGTGAATAATCATCAATGAAAGTCAGAAAGTACTTCGTGCCACCTAGTACTTGACAAGGCATGGGACTAGATACATTAGAATGAATAAGAGCCAAAGGCTCACCCATGCCCATAATAACAAAATTCTTATGAAAATTGCATGTCTATCTATCACTATAAATACAATGATCACATGAATCAAAACATTTGTAGTTAAGGGGTGAAACATACTACAAATAAGAAACCATATTCATTCCTTTCAAGGATATATTCCCAAGGCAACAATGCGATAAATATATGTGCAATATGTCAACCATAGTCAAAATATAGTCAATAGATTTAGATACAAGCAAGGGGTGATAAAAGCTACCAATCTTGGCACCTCTAGAAAAGACAAGATTCCCACAAGTAATCTTTCACATGGAATCACCAAAAGATACATGATACCTTACATCATCAAATTTTCCAATAGAGAGTAGTCTTTTGGTCAAAGCCATAACATGGCATTCATCATGCAAAACAAAAGTGATGCCTAAAGCAAACTATAGTCTAACATCACCAATGCTAATAATATCCAATGCCATCTCATAAAATATGTCATGTTGCGATAGGAATGGAATCAATCCTTATGTGGGGTAACATGAAAAGAATATTCAAGTTACAAAGGGAGAGAGTCACATAAAGTGAGGCAAGCTAAAAGAATAGAGAGCTCTCAATAGTCTTCTTCATTATTCATTTTGTAACTTACTTACTAATCACATTACAATAGAGATCAAAATCACATTACTAGCCTAATCACACTCCTAACTAGAGTTAGAGGTCTCGACTCATTTATTAAGCACACATGTAATCTAGCTTACCTATAGTTGGATAAATGAGCTTGATTCTTCATAGTCCCCCTCAAGCTCAAGCAATCTGTTGTATCCCAAGTAGTAATCTAAAATGAGTAAACTTATCTCTACCAAGAAATTTGGTAAAGATCTCTACTATCTAGTCTTCTATCTTCACATGGATGAGGTTTATCTTTCCTCCAAGTACCATTTCCCTAATGAAATAATAATGAACTTCTAGGTCCTTTGATCTAACATGATACAAAAGATTAATTGCCAGAAGCACATTGCTCATTGTGTCACAATATAGCCTTATTGGTTTATCAACATGTACTCCCAAGTCTTCCAACATCTTAACTAGCCATGCAACTTCATATGCAGCTAAGGTTGCACCTTTGTATTCTACTTCAGGTAATAGAGAGCCATAGTGGGTTTTTTTTACTGGTCCAGCTAATCATGTTGTTGACAAGACCAAATGCATACCCATTTGTTGATGTTTTATCATATACACATCTAGCCCAATCCACATCATTGTAACCTATAAGATCAAGAGGTTTACCATACTCATAAAAGAGTCCATAGTGTAGTGTAGCCTTCACATACCTCACAATCCTTCTCACTACATCTAAATGAGGTTTCCTTGGCCTTTGCATGAATTGACTAATCAATCCAACTGAATAATTGAGATGAGGTCTAGTGATGGTAAGATAGACCAAGATTCCAACCATCTACTTGTACATGGTTACATTTTCAATTTCATTTCCTGTATCAATTGTCAACTTGACATTCTATTCTAATGGAGTATCAATGGGCTTGCACTCTAGCATACCATACTTTTGTTGTTCATATGCTTCAATACCAAGGAAATTTTTTAGCTTTCCCACTTCTTTCATTTGAAACTCTTTCTGCAACATAGATTTGATCTCATCAATCCCATAAATATCATCACCTGTAATGACCAAGTCATCTACATAAACCACCAAAATCACATAGCCTTTCTCTGTCTTCTTGATAAACAAGCTATGATTAGCTTTATCCATTTGAAAGCCAAGTCTCTGTTAGTACAAGATGATTTTTGCATTCTATGCCTGTGGTGCCTGTTTCAATCCATATAGTGCTTTCTTCAATCTACAAACATAAGATGGATATTCATGATGTAGATATCCTTTTGGCTGATCCATGTAGACTTCTTCCATTAAATCACCATTCAAAAATGCATTCTTTACACCCATTTGATATAAGTTTCAACCCTTGGATGCAGCCAATGCAATGACTATTCTATACATTTTCCATCTTTGCAACATGACTAAAGGTCTCTTCATAATTGAGCACATACTATTCAGCATAATCCTTCACAACTAACTTGGCCTTATATCTTTCAAGTGAGCCATCTGATTTGCATTTGACTTTATCCAATAAACATCTTGCCTTTAGGCAGGTTAACTAACTTCCAAGTTCCATTTTTAAAAAAAATGTCATACTCTTTATCCATTGCTATACACCAATTCTCATCTTTGATTGCTTCTACAAATGATGCAGGTTCTATGTAACTCATCACTTTTGTCATGTATGCATAATGTTTAACTGAGTATCCACTATAAGTAAATATATCAATAGGTTTTCTATCTCTATGTGATCTTTCTAGTTATGGTACACTATGAGATTCCACTCTCTCATAAGGTAGTACATACCTCTGCTTAACGTTAGGTGTAACAACTACAGATCTTCCAAATTCACTATCCAAGATATTGGTGGAATCATATCCCAATGTCAATGGACCTGTTACATCATCAAATACCTTATCTTTCCCTTTATCCATATCCAATCTTTGCCTCATTAACATATCTGTGTCAGTGGAATAAGAACCATGACTATGTAATTGTCCTATCCAAGGGCTCATACTAGTAGATACATCATGCACTAGTAGTAGAAATGTCTTGTGCCCCATTTTCAGTATATGTACCTTTTGAAGCATCATTATGAACTATTACCTACTTAGAACCATACCATGATGCTAGCTCATTAAAGACCACATCATGCACTAATCAGCAACTCATGAGTAGACAGATCATAACATTTATAAACTTGTTGTTTCTACGAGTAACCAATAAAGGTAGACTTTATTGCTTTTAGATCAAGGTTTTTCTGTTTTCCATTAGGTACATGCACATATGCAATGCTACCAAACACTTTCAAGTGTCTAATGTCAGGCTTATAGCCATAAAGCTGTTCATATGGTATCTTCTAATGTATGCTAGGTGTGGGTGTTTGATTCATGACATAAATAGTAGTAAGAACTGTTGCATCCCAATAAGAAAGTGACATATCTTTCTCATTCACTGACTGCTTCCATAACGACCCTATTTTTCCTTTTAGCCACTTCGTTTTGCTAAGGATTATAGTATATATCAACTATCTTGTAATCCTATGCTGCTTAGTCAAGTATCTAACTCCTTTGACACATATTCACTGCCACCATCAAACCATAGGCATGAGACATAACAGTTGAAATTTTTCTTTCCAGGACTTTTAAAATCTATAAAGCTTTCAACAACTTCATCTTTGTGTTTTAGAATATATACCCAAGTGTACCTAGTGAAATCATCCACAAAGATCATATAATATCTAGACCCGCCAAGAGATACATTATGAGAAAATCCCCATACATCAAAATGAAAAAGCTATAAAGGTTGTTTAGTGTATGGTGAGCAAATGCAAATGGAGCTGCTTGTTTCCCAAATTGACAAGCTGAGCATACATGTCCCAAATCAACATATTTGAGTTTTGGCAATCTCGAAACAATATTCTTTTGCTACATTTTTACATTTATGTGTCCAATGCATTTATGCTAGATATCTATGTCTCTGACACTTGCATCATCATGAGCATCTATGTCTTTAACACTTGCATCATCTATGTCTCTGACACTTGCATCTTTCAACTCATGAATATTTGCATCCAAAGTAAACATTCTTCCATGTCTTTTTCCTTTTGCAATTATCTTGTAACCTCTACCATATTCCTCTATAAAACAACTATCTTTGTTAAAATATACATGTAGGTTTTGTTTAGCCATCTAGCCAATCGATACCAAATCTTTTGTGATTGATGGAATATGCAAAACATCATACAATTTCTTCTTCTTACCAACAGGCATAACCAATGGAACAACTTCTATATGAGCTATGTCATGCTAAGCGCCATGTCCTATGCATACATAACCATTTTTTACTACTTTCATTTCATCAAACCACTCCCCATGTGGTGTCATATGATTGATTCTCTTGAATCAATATATCATATGCCATCTGACTTTTCTTGCCAAGCAGCCTTGTTCTGTACATAAGTCATAGCAAATAACATGTTTCCAATCTCATGCTCTACATGAATGGACAAGACATAGTGACTATGTTGCCTACCTTTTTGATTTACTTTCTTCTTCTAGCATTCTTTAGTAATATGTTCATACTTCCCACCATAGTGAGACAATCCTTATCCTTGTTTGCATTGTCATGCATAGTTTGCGACTACCAGGATCCTCTACCTCTAGAATTGGATCTCCCCCTCGCTTGGGAGTATCAACCACCTCTAGCATGATCTCCTTACTGATTTTGCATATTCTGAGATGCATTTTGTTGGAACCCTCGACCACCAAAGGGCCCCATGCCATGGCTGCCACCATGACCTCTTTGATTTGAGTAAAATAATGTATCTTTTCCTTTTGACCTACTTAAGCTAGTATCTAAACCCAACTTAATCTCTTCACGTATAAGCAATGAGACTCACTCATTAAAGTTGGGCATCTCAGATCTCACTAATATAGATGTGTCAAATGACTTGTATTCAAGTCCAAGACCATTCAAGGTCATTGTAACCAAATCTTCATCCTCTACTTCAATTTTGATAGTTGCCAATTGATCATCGATGGTTTTTATCTTAGTTACATACTCTTGAATGGAGTGTAATTTCCTTTCCATAATATTGAACTTCTATTTTAGTTGTATTTTCCTTGCACTAGTAGTAGTACCATAATATCTCATTAGGATAGTCCATGCATCTTTTGATGTCTTGCAGTTCATAATCTACATTACCATGGCATCAAAGATACACAATGAGAGCCAATGCAAGGCTCTGCGAGCTCTTTCCAACCAAGCACAATGTGCTCTTAGCTGCTCAGCAGAGTTGGACTCTTCTCTAGAAGCTTGGGTTCCACTTCAACACATGTAATAAGGTCCCAATACCCTTTGCCAATCAAGAAAATTTCCATGTGGAATTTCCATATTGCATAGTTATTATTGTCCACCTTCTCATCCACTATATGTGTAATATTGTCAAATCTATCTACATTTTCCGTTGTTACAACTCTATGTATTTGTTGCAATCTTTAAACAATCAGTGTTGCCTGACTCCTTGCAAACCAAGTTGATCTCTCACCGATCAAGATCCTTGTATAATATCCAAGTATCACATGTATATCTATTAGTACCTTGCAGCTAATTTAGTCCAATTCATCTAAACATGATGCAAAGATCAGTTCACTAAATGAGAATCCCAAAAACCTTCCAATCAACTAGTATGTGTGCCAATGCTCAACAAAATAGTTTCAATCCAAGAAATTACAACAATCACAAATCTCTGCATTAACAAGAGTATTTTAGCTTACAAATATATCCATCAACTCTAAACATATGTCATAACATCTGGGGATAATAACATTGCATGTAGATCCCATTAATTGCATAGCAAACATGTAGGTGTGCCTAAACTTCAATGATGATAGGACATGACCAACAACATCAATTCTACATAAACCAAAGTATTTCTTGTTGAGATATTTGCAATCACACCTACTTCGGTCTCTTTATAAGGAGCTGTGAGGGCTCAGGACTAGAATCCCATATGCACAGTAGGAGAAGTGCTACCATCCAGTTTCCTATAAAGCATTGTACTTGCTCTCTTTTCTAATGAAATGTCAAAGTACTTTTGTCCTTTAGTAAAGTCTCTGTATCATTGTCAGTCAATACACAAGATTGTGTTTATGAGTCCAATCTTGGAACCTAATTCACATGTGTAATAGTCAGTTATGTAAATGTCTTCATGAACTCACTCTTTCTCTTCCAACCTCCATAGCTTCCGCATCTGCCATGCTCTAGATCGCGCATATTTAACATGGTATCAAAGCCCAGTTGAGCATGGCTCAGCTCGGCTCAGCTCTCCTTTTCTCTCTCTCAGCTCAATTCTAGCCCATGACTTCATCTCTCAACTCCACCTTCGGTTGAGCTTCCATGGCAGCTATAGCCAATAGCACCCTGTCAGCTTGAAGTTCCTATATCTCACTTCACATATCAAATCTCCTAGATATGCCAGCGTCAACATTGTGAAAATTCTCAGTCAACTGCCATAGCCTAGAACTGTAACCTGTGGGACATACCCTGCTTAGAATCCCTGGATCTCTCAATAGAAAGCATATCTTCATGAAGTTTCTTCTAGACATCTCTTCCTCCACTTATGATGCTCCTTCTTGGCCCATAAATCATTTGAACTAGTGCTCTATGCCCCTAGCATTATGAAAAAAGACGAGATATGTTCAGAATTGCACCTGTTGTCATCATCCATTATGTGTGCCTAAATTCGTCAGCGATCTTGATCATCATTTGGTGGTTTTGATAGAGCATAACATAAGCTTCATTTCCAATAAAAAATTTTAAAAATGATCAAGTGTAGCTCCTGATATCTACATAAAACCAGGGCTGGGTCAAAACCCTAATCGAGGAAGCCGTTGCCAAAACTTCACTAAAGCTCAAAAATCTTATCATTTTCTCTCTCCTGCCACCTGGAGCAACCCACTACCACTCTAATCTACTGTCCTAGTATCAAATCAAGGAGGATGAGGATCAACGATCCCAAATTAAGAATATTCAAGTTCGACATGAACTCATACATAGACTTTACGTAGTGTTGTTTTCACACTGTGATTGCTTGTGTCTCTTGAAACACTGTAATTTGCTCTTCCACTAATAAAAGTTGAGAATTCTGGAGTTTATTTACTATTGTCCTTGCAAATCCAACATGGGAAAAGACTCTCCAATAGCTCGCTTCAAAGGAGTTGGGTTTCACACCTGTGTGCCAAACTCATCTTGATGAAGAAGGGCCTCTGGTCCATTGCCACTGGAAAAGAAAAGAAGCCTTGTGATGCAGACCTTGCAGACACTTGGAAAAAGAATGATGATAAGGCTCATGCCATTATCAAACTGGAGCTAGACGATAGTTATATCCACCATGTGGATAACTGTGATACTTCACAGGATACATGGAAGAGACTTGACACCTTGTTTGGTGCATAGTCTAAGTAATCAAAGTATGGTCTCTTGATTGAATTTTTTAGGCTTGAAATGAAATTGAGCATATCACTTTCCACACATCTAAATTACATGAAAGGACTTCTAACCGAGCTTGCAGGAATCAATATTAAAATGGAAGAAGATGTTTGCATTGTTGTTCTACTTAAAAGTTTGCCTCGTGAATATAATAATGTATCAACAACCCTAATCAATATGCTAAATATCCAGGCATCACTATTAGAGGAGGAAAAGAAGCTAAAAACTAAGGAAGAACCAAGCAGCTCTAGAGATAAACAAGCATTATATGTTGGCAACAGGTACAAATGCAAGAAGAACCAACTTTTCTATGACTTATGTAAAAGGACCAAACACACCGAGAAGTTTTGCCACGCCAGAAAGAGGTCCCAAAAGGCCTATCTAGTTGTTGTTAAAGAAAAACAAGAACATGGAGCAAAAGAAAAAGACCACCACAGGAGAAGGAGAAGGACAAACCTCATCAATCCTTCTATTCGAATAGAATCTTTTAGATTTGTATTTCCTAGCCCTAATGCTTTGGACATAAAATTGTAAACTCCTCATGTAGCCTTGTACTACAGCATCCATATACTTGTGAGGCCCCTGTTACAGCCTCTGGATGTCCACCATGTTTGTGGTACCCACACTTAGCCTTTTTTGCAATAGCCTCTAGTGTTTTGACATGTTTATGGTGTGTCCACACTTTGCAAGTGCTGCTTTCACTAAAGCCTCTATATGCTTTGTACTTCTAGTTGTGATTGAGGAGGGGTGTTGATATATTTGCAATCACCCCTACTTCAGTCTCTTTGTAAGGAG
The DNA here is from genome assembly GCF_053477565.2 of Lygodium microphyllum. Lineage (NCBI taxonomy): Eukaryota > Viridiplantae > Streptophyta > Polypodiopsida > Schizaeales > Lygodiaceae > Lygodium > Lygodium microphyllum. The sequence goes on along the minus strand of NC_141136.1, from coordinate 92,315,419 downwards.
CTGTGAGGGCTCAGGACTAGAATCTCATATGCACAATAGGAGAAGTGCTACCATCCAGTTTCCTATAAAGCATTGTACTTACTCTCTTTTCTAATGAAATGTCATAGTACTTTTGTCCTTTAGTAAAGTCTTAGTGTCATTGTCAATCAATACACGAGATTGTGTTTATGAGTCCAAGCTTCCATCTTGGAACCTAATTCGTCTTCATGAACTCACTCTTTCTCTTCCAACCTCCATAGGTTCTGCATCTGCCATGCTCTAGATCCCACATATTTAACATTTCTTGCTCAAAAAACCCTTCAAATCATGGTGGATGTATCCCACATATACCAATGCATCCGAGAGTCAAGACATAACTAGAAAAGCATCAACGCTTGTACCATGTTCAAGTGAAACACTAAATAAGATTCCCATAGATTTTCAATAGCCAACTCTTGACATAAATAGCTAAAAATTAGTTCAAGATTGAGCATTCAATGCACATTGCATCCTCTTCCATCCATATACCAAGATACAACTCTTAATAGGCAACAATCAAGCTTGAATAAGCTTCAAGGAGTCAAGTATGTCTAAAATTTTAGGATATTTTTTAGCCTACAAATACATATCTAAACTCAGCTTCAAATTCTCAGACCAGCACCCAAAGCATACATAAATTATAACACACTCATGGCCAACTATCTACCTAATGCTAAACATGCCAAAGGCAAGGTGTGATTGGCTAAAATTCACAGATCAAGTCAGTCACCACAAACCAAGCTCAAATTCCATGTTCCATGTTGATATTTGAGTAATGCTTGTGACTTGCAATAAGTGGGCACTCACAAGTGTTGAATACCCTATTGTTGATGAGCTTCAGATGGTCCTCACTAATGCAAAATATTGTCAGCCCATTGATCATGGCAAATACTTGTTACTACTGCCCATTAACCCCCCAAAAAAATAGGCTCAAACTAGCTAGCTCACGCTGAATTTCTACTCCTTATGCTAGCCATAAAAGAGTACTTCCAAGGCTCTCATACAAGTCATTGATCCTTCCTACTAAGCCTCAATAGGCTCTACCAAGTATAGACTCCAATAGCAATGATACATACCCATTCAGGTGTTGGTTATGATTGCCAATGACCCTCTATAGAGATTCAAACTCCATCTCCTGCTCATTGCGAGCTTGAGCTAACTTGCTCTAATATCATGCTCAAGATGGAGAGGGAGAGATAGACACACAGAGTGAGGTAAGTTCAAAGAGTAGAGAGCTCTCAATAGTCTTCTTCATTATTCATTATGTAACTTACTTACTACTCACATTACACTAGAGATCAAAACCACACTCGTAACCAAATTTAGGTCCCGATTCATTTATTAAGCACACTCGAACTAGCTTACAACTGAACAAGGAGTTTGGTAGATGAGCTTGATTCTTCACAAAGAAGCCCCTGAATCAAGCAACCAACACTAAGAAAAAGTGGATGAGGCAGTAGCCAATTGACCAGTATCAAGAGAAGAATCTACCAAATATAATCATCATTAGACTTAGGATCCAATGCATTTATCTCCTCAATTTTCACCCTGGACTTATCAGGAACAATGCTATGATCTTCAAACTTATCCTGTACTTTGCCCTTGTCTTTCTCCTTATGCTTATCATTGTGTATCTTATGGAAATGTGGCCTAATATGACCTTGCTTCCCACAATAATGACACATTAGAGAGGCCTTATGACTAGGATACTTACTATAAGACTACACATAATATTGAGACTTCTATGAGTCTCGACCATAATGGTCATTACCATTCTTACAATCATGCTTTCCCCTAATAGTCAATGCATGAGAAGTACGAGTTGCATCAACATTCTTTCTATTTATTTCCTCTTCTATGAGTAAGTCACCCTCAACATCTTGGAGTTTCAAACCATCCTTAGGTATATAAGCACATGTGGTAGTTCAAAAAGTGTCCCATGACTCAAGAAGTGTCACAAGCTATAACATTTCCCCCCTTTTTTCTAATTTTTTTCAAAAAAAAATTCCCCTTTCCCTCCCCCCTGACAGTACGTCAGGGAGAGAGGGAGAGGGAGAGGGAGTGATGTGGAAGAAGGGGAGGGGCATGCAGCCTAGGTGGCGGTGGGCCACTGAACCCCCCCTTATAAAGACGACGACCCCCCCTGTAAGGAGGACAACGCCGCACCCCCCCTCATGCTGGTGTAGAGCGGCTCCAGCAGGTGAAGAGACAGGTCCCCCCTCCGACGATAGATGACGGCCCGCCCTCCATCTTCTAAGTAGACGGCCTTTCCCCTGCTGCTGACCGTGGGCAATAGGCATCCCCCCTGGGTTACAACACCCCCCCCCCCCCCCCCAGCGTCCGATTGGTAGCCCCTCCTCTGTGATCCTTGTTAGGTAGAGAAGAGGAAGAGAAGGAGAAGGAAAAAAGGAGTGGGAGAGAGAAGAGAGAGAAGGGGGAGAGAAGGAGAAGGAGAAGGAGAGAAGAAGGAGTGGGAGAGAGAAGAGAGAGAAGAAGAAGAATAGTAAGTGAGAGAGTAGGAGAAGAGGGAAGTGAGAGAAAAGGGAAGGAAGAAGGGAAGAGGGAGAGAAGGGAGGAGAAGGAGAAGAGAGGAGAAGGAGAACAAGGAAGAGAGAGAGAGACGAGAAGAAGAAGAGGAAGGGAGAAAAAGAAGAGAGAGAAGTGGGAGAGACAAGGAGGAGAAGAGGGAAAAGAGAGAAGAAGGGAAGGAAGAAGAAAAGAGGGAGAGAAGAGGGAGGAGAAGGAGAAGAAGGAAGAGGGAGAGAGATGAGAAGAAGAAGAGGAAGGGAGAAAAGAAGAGAGAGAAGTGGGAGAGAGAAGGAGGAGAAGAGGGAAGAGAGAGAAGAAGGGAAGGAAGAAGAGAAGGGAGGAGAGAAGGGAGGAGAAGGAGAAGAAGGAAGAGGGAGAGAGAGGAGAAGAAGAAGAGGAAGGGATAAAAAGAAGGGAGAGAAGGGAGGAGAAGGAGAAGAAGGAAGAGGGAGAGAGAGGATAAGAAGAAGAGGAAGGGAGAAAAAGAAGAGAGAGAAGTGGGAGAGAGAAGGGAAAGAAGAGGGAAGAGAGAGAAGAGGGAGAGAAGAAGGGAAGGAGAAGAAAAGAAGGAGAAGAGAAGAGGGGAGAGAAGAAGGGAAGGAGAAGAAAAGAAGGAGAAGAGAAGAGGGAGAGAAGAGAGAGGAGAGAGAAGTAGAAGAAGTAGAAGAGGAAGAAGAGGGAGAGAAGGAGGAGTGGAGAAGGAGAAGGGAAAGGAGAGAGGTAGAGGAAGAAGAAGAAGAGGTAGAGGGAGAGAGGAGAGAAGTAGTAGAAGGAGGAAAAGAGGAAGGAGTAGAAGGAGAAAGAAGTGGGAGAAGGAGAAGGAGAGCGGGAGAAGGAGAGAGAGAGAGAGTAGAGGAATAAGAGAGAAGTAGGAGAAGAGAAGGAGAGGGAGAGAGAGTAGGAGAGTAACCGCTACAAGTCACCCAAACCACTCTCTCGGCAACGAACCCCATCCAGTGGTCTTTCCCAACCGAACGTGTCAACTCGAAGCTCGTCAAGACTGCCCAATCTCCGCGAGGCGAATGGCTCCCAAGAAGAAAGTCGCAGGAAGCATAGGCGCCCAAGCCACCAATAATGCTGGAGGGGTGAGCGGAACGACCAACGTAGCACACATGAATCAAGCCCAGGTTCTAGGCGTTAAAAATTAATTTAGGAATTATTTCTTGTGGAAGGGATGAAAGGATTGATGTCATGCATAGGGTTTTGTTTACTCTAAGAACTAAGTTGCATGCGTGAAACGGTAGAGTTGGAATTTGCACAAGATTTTAGGCACGAAATGATAGCTTTTACACATAAAATGATAAGGTTATCGCCTTACTTCACATAAAATGATAGCTTTTTACCCAGTTCAATGCATGAATAGTCATTTAGAATTCACGTTTCGCAATCATGGTTAAAAGAAACACATGAAATGTTAATTTCTGTTCATGAGATACACTTGCATCATTAGACAAAACCCTAGACTTTCATAGACGCAAGTCACATGTGATCCGGTGCATTAGGAATAAGTGTAATTTCTTGCAAATTGTTTTATCGATCTTGCTATAGACCATCGCAAATGGATACGCTCCTAGCTTAGTTGAAGCTGGTGACCTAACCCTAAATGGAATGTTGACCCAAGTTACGCTTGGCAGTTTGAAAAGGTTGTAAATCCCTTAAGCAATTGTTTTGATACATCCAGTTAAAATTCTGATTGTGCATGCAATGGAATTGCAATGCCTTGAAGCAAGAGGTTGTGCATTCAATTGTTTGTTAATGTGGTTTTGGATGTTAACCCAAGTGGGGAGTGTTTGATGATTTCATGATCGGGTTTCTGATGACTAATTGCCATGGAAACGAAAGGGATGTTTTCCCTAGCAATTGTTACTATGTTGTTTGCTTCAGCTATGGTTGATTTACTAAAGGGATAATTAAGGAAGGATGGCGCTAGCTAGCCCCTGCGAGCCGCCAAACCCTAACCAAGGGGGTTATGAATCTGCGCCCGGAATGTGGACCGAACCCGCCCATGAGAGGTCTCTCCATGGAAATCACTTGGCGTAGGAGGACGCTTGGGTGCCAGTGGGGCTCTGGCCATAAATCCCAATGCCTCAGGACCCTACACAAGTGTTCTACGTGACTCGAGATGGGATCTCGAGCTCTTGATACTAGTTACAAGGTGGAATCTTGGAAGGATAAACCTTCGGGTTTTATTGCCAGAAGACGGAAGGATTTTTCTGCGGAGGTAGAAAGGAGCACTTAATTCTCCTGTATGGGCAGGAGACACACATTAATCCGAAGATAAGTTAAAGGAAGTGTTTGATCTTGTTTTATCTTGTCTTTGTGTCTATGGCCTAAATTACGCAAAGGAACATGTGACTGACGGGTTAATTAATGAAGCTGCTTTTATGGTCAAGCATAACATGGTAGGTAATTAGATAACTAAAACAACCCTCGAGGGAAGCGTGGTGGATGGGATCAATGGGTCTATCCTACGGAAGGGTGGTCTCGGTTAGCCGAGAGCTTTCCTCAAAGGAGATGTTAACAGGAAATGTTAGGAAAAAGTCAGTCTATGACCTTAGACAATGTTGACTAGGAACCCGGACTTCAATCCTAGTGGGAACGGCCGGATAAGTTCCGTTGCGGGGCAGACTCGAGAGACCCTAGTTGGCAAACCCCGTGTCATTCCTTGGGAGTGCCGGGCGGCATCTTCTAGATATATCTCTTGATGGACTGCTAAGACGTATCCCGCGATTTGAGGATTGGGCACGTTACACAAGTAAGATCAAGAGAGGAAGATTATCCGTAAATTCAATGCCCTACAAAGTCAACTAGCTAAAAATCGAGTGAAACTCATCCAAATGCATAAGTACACTAGTCCCTTCCTTCATGCAAAGGTCCATGAGCTTTTTCAATCAATACATCTGTGAAGCAAGACTTATTGTAAGACTACCCATAAGATTGAGACCTTATAAGTAGGGGACTTATTGTAAGACTACCCACAAGATTGAGACCTCTATGAGTTTCTACCACAATGGTCATTACCATTATTACCATCATGTTTGGCCCTAACAGTCAATGCATGAGAAGTTTAGGTTGTATCCACATTGTTTCTATGTATTTCCTTTGTAAGTAAGGCACCATTAACATCTTGGAGTCTCAAACCATCCTTAGGTATATAAGCACACATGGCAGTTTAGAAAGTATCTTGTGACTCAAGAAGTGTCACAAGCAAGAACAAGGCAGGAAGATTATCCTTAGACTCAATGCACTACAAAGACAACTAGCTAAAAATTGAGTCAAACTCATTCAAGTGCATAGATACACTAGTCTTTTCCTTCATGCAAAGATCCATGAGCTATTTCAATCAATATATTTGTGAAGCAAGTCTTATCATAAGACTACCCATAAGATTGAGACCTTATGACCAAGGGACTTACTATAAGACTACCCACAAGATTGAGACCTCTGAGAGTCTCTACCACAATGGTCATTACCGTTCTTACCATCATGTTTGTGCCTAATAGTCAATGCATGAGAAGTACATGTTGCATCCACATTCTTTTTGTTTATTTCCTATGTGAGTAATACACCCTCAACATCTTGGGGTTTCAAACCATTCTTAGGTATATAAGCATACATGGCAGTTCAGAAAGTATCCCATGAATCAAAAAGTGTCACAAGCAAGAACAAGGGAGGAAGATTATCCTTAAACTCAATGCCTGTGAAATTCAACTAGCTAAAAATCAAGTGAAATTCATTCAAATGCATAGATACACTAGTCCCTTCCTTCATGCAAAGGTCCATGGCTATTTCAATCAATATATCTGTGAAGGAAGACTTACTATAGGGCTACCCATAAGATTGAGACCTTATGACTAGGGGACTTACTATAAGATTGCCTACAAGATTGAGACCTATGTGAGCCTCTATCACAATGGCCATTACCATTCTTACCATCATTTTTCCCCTAATAGTCAATGCATGAGAAGTAGGGGTTGCATCCACATTCTTTCTATTTATTTTCTATGCGAGTAAGGCACCCTCAAATCTTAGGGTTTCAAAAAATCCTTAGGTATATAAGCACACATGGAAATTCAAAAAGTGTGCTATGACTCAAGAAGTGTCACAAACAAGAATAAGGGAGGAAGATTATCCTTAAACTCAATGCCTTGCAAAGTCAAATGGCTAAAAATTGAGTGAAACTCATTCAAATGCATAGATACACTAGTCCCTTTCTTCATGCCAAGGTCCATGAGATGTTTCAATCAATACATCTGTGAAGCAAGACTTTTCTTGTCTCATAAAGATTACATATCTTCTCCTATAACTTCCAAGCATTATCCTCAAGTGCCAAAACATTGAAATAAAACCATTTTGATAATGACTATATAATAGTGGATTTACATAGCCCATCCAACTCATCCCAAGTATCTTGATCACTGCCTTTGTGATTTCCACTCTTGGTTTTCAAAGGCTAGCTTGCTTCTTCTGAACCAACACCTATCATATCTATGTCTTTCAATATGTGAAGTTTGTGCCATTAAGATTTTCAATATCAAAAATAGTATTACGATTCAAAGAACCATCCATAATTATGGATACTAATATAAAATCCAAGATAATGGGATGTTGCTACAAATGATTGTAAATCAGCCCCCAAAACTCAATCAAAACGAAGGCAAAATAGGAGGAAATACCAAAGTATAGAGTTGTCCACCACTAACTACAAGCAATAGGCTGCCAAAGTACAATGTCTGCTCTCTAAGAAAACGTTGAAAACTCTAATTACAATAATACTAAAATAAAGACACTTGTATATGGAAATCCAATTGTGGAAAAATGGCCAAGAAAGTAAGGTCCCACTACTAGGGATATCCGAGGAGCAATTGGGATACAAAGAATGCAACTAGCAATGACTAAGCATTGACCATTGATACCAAAAACTATCATAAACTCAAATGGTTAGTAAGTCATACATCTATAAGCATATACATTGGACAAACTACTAATAGAGATAAGTATCGATGTCCAAATCATATGGAATCAAATCAACTCAAAGCAAAGGTAACTACAACCAATAGCATACAAGAGAGCATATACATGAACCAGGAGTCCCACTGTCTCAAAGAAACAATCTTTGCCAAGTAAGGACAAGCTTCTCCCATTGGAAGAAAATTTGGATTGCAAATTGAGAAAGAAAGATCAAGACATATATAACAAAGTATCTAGAAATCCCAAGCACATCATAAATACTTCCAAGAGCATAAGTGTCAAACGAAGCTTCAATATCCATAAGTAAGTATAAAAGCTAAAAGAAACTTATCAAATCCCAAGTACATCAAACATATCTCAAATCCAAGTTTCAAAGCACATCATAACCATATCTAGGCTCAATTGACATGTAACATATCCAAAATACCATTTAGGCACAACAGGCATTCAAAGCATGAAGCTTACTATTATATGCTTGCTTTCCAAATTATTATGAAATTTTAAACATATGCAAAATTGAGCTAATCAAGATCTAAAAAATATAAATAGCATCCAAGATCATAAGAATACCATCCACGCACCAAAATAACATCCAGAAACTATAAAGCATGCATTATGTAATTTGTTGTTTGCTATCCAAACCAGAACTATTTTGATATGTGTGAAATAGAGGACAAAAACCTGCACAAAATCAACTCTATGAGTGTTGAGATTTGTAGCTCCTCTCGTTGCGCTCTTCATTTCTAGCTATACAAAATGCATGAATCTAATACCATATGCAAACATTATGGCTAAAATAATATAGTTTATCAAACTACCATAGCTATCCATGCCTTCTACCAGTGTGCTCTGTGTCCACTCAAAATGGATAGAATGGTTGCTCCTAAACTCAATAAGCACTCAACAAGGCTCATATATGCCCTAATAAACAAGCTCCTCGATAAGCTAGGAGTAAGTTAGAACAAGCTATAAGAAGGAGAGACTCAATGCATACCTTGGGAGGAAGAAACAATGACTACCATGAAACCTTGAGCTGAAGCTTTGAATTTGGGCTAAAGCAAAGGATGAATAAGCTCCTTAAATGGTTATCTCAACAAGTTGAAAGATAGAGCCTGTGTGAAAATACGTAAATGAAAGCAAGAGCTATAGTAGATGGAGCAAGAGAGCAAGAGACAGAGACACCATATATAAGAACTTCAAGAGTCACAATGTGTGATTGGCCTTCCCTTATTCAATCATCACTAAAAGAATAACGAATAAAGTGTTAGTAATGGGCACATCTAACTTGCAATGTACAGGTTGTGTGGTCACATTATGTAAAGTAAATACATGGTGGCATAGGCACAAGTGCCTTTACCCCCAATAGTAACCTTAGCAAAGAAAAGTGAGTTCTCCAAATTCAGCATTTCACTCAAAAATAAAAAAACAACATGCAGGAACAAAGTCTCTTCAAGAGCATAATGTGCTTTTAAAGAAAGCACCCATGTCACATGCTACAATAACAAAGATGTTAGAATATATATTATGATTGATGATTAGAATCGATATTAAATCTAGAGAAAAACTTATGTATCATACATGACAAGATTGATCAGTTATCCCTAGATTAAGGCTTTGATCAAAAGAGACTGAAAGGTCTGCCCAATTACCAATTTTGTTAACAAAAATGATCACACATGGGCATGGAGAAGGTAGATATTGACATTTATGACTTAATCTATGGCCTCATAATCCTAACTTCATAATCTCCTCATTATCCTTATGCTTTAAGAACTTGGAGCGACTAGAGAAGCATGCAAATGGTGATCTACAAGTAGATGGAATGTCGAGATCAATCTCTGTGCTACTAAAATCCCTCAATTCAAGGAAAGCACTAAATCACCATATCAAGGTATTCCTACATGCATGGGAGATATAGCACTACATGATGACCAACATGGATTCAAAAAGAACTTCTTACTTCAACTAGATGATTGTGGGTGAGAAATAAAAATCCCTATCTCTTTGCATATTTATCATTGCTTTTTGCACAAGGAAAATTCAGGATGATCCAACTTGGGTTTCACATGGTTGGTCTTATACATGAAGAAATTGATGCAATGTTTGGCAAATTTTTAGAGAAGTTAAGGATAATCATGACCTTCACTTTTCCTCATCTTATGCAACATTTTCAATCATGCCAAATGACAAGTCCTACATCATTCTTGTTAACACATGTACATGACTTCAAGAGGTATATTGAGGGATACTTGTGTGATTCCAAAGATGCACTTTTTGGTCACTCAAAACCTCTTCATTTTAATTTTTATATGCAAGGAGATATACCTCTCATGTAGTACAAGATGTATCCAAATTCCACAAGCTAGTTGGCAAGGGAAGACAATATTGAATTAGGGAAAAGAGACTCATTAGGACAGCCTACTCTTCCAAAGGCTATTCCAATGTTGGCACCCATGTTTGAATACATTAAAGGCCATCAAGAAGTGGTAAGTGGAGTTAGAGATTATTTGAAGTATTGGGAAAGATGGTAAAATGTACAAGGATATGATGATGTAGAGTTTAGAAAGTTTATAACACCAATAATTGATTATTAGAAAAATATGGTCTATGCTCTTCAAACTCCAAATGTCCACAAGGATATACATTTAATATATTTTCAACAAAAAATGCAAAGCAATACATCCAATATAGATGTAGATGACGTGGATGACTTTGTTGGATTGGAAGATTCTAATGACCATTATTGTGATCCTCTCAGCAAATAACCAAAACATGAATTTGAACTAATGTTAGATGTCAAGAAAGATGGCTTTGTGCTTGTTCATCCTTCAGATCTAGTATATCCAATATGGCTTGGTGTTGCACAAAGTGAGATGCATACAAATTGAAACTCCAAAAACTTCAAGAAGGTATGTATACAATATTGGGCACCAGTTTGTAGTTGTCAAAGTGCTACAAAGGAAAATGTGTATCTTAATTCTTGGGATAATGGATGTGCAACAAGAAGGATCTTCTATGATGGAAGACCATAGATAGCATTGTTTTATCTTGGATGAAGAAAGGTGCAAAAACTTCCAAAAATTTTAAAATTTCCCCGAATACCGTATTGAAGGCTAAAGATAGTCTACGAGAATCCTTTGATTAAAGATTTTCCCTGAAGTATCAAAGATACTAAAATTAAGGTATTTATCAACACCATCTTTATGAGTTTTTTAAAATCTTTATTAAAGCAACATAATTAGTAGTATATTTCATTACATCAAGTTTCAAAGTTATTAAATTCCTAAATTTCACAAAATCCAATTTGATTTAGAATTCCCATATCATTAAAAATTTTCTAAATTTTCCAATATGGAGTTCAAAGAATATATACACATCTCTTGTACCACTCAAGTATGTCATGATGCATTTCATCGCATCCCAATGCCCCATCCAATGCTTCCTGCTAAGATTTGACATGTGTATGCCAAATACTCCCACTGCTAGCCATTTGACCCCTCTCCTCATCAGATTTGGAACAATCATCTGTACTAACTTTTGTATATGGAGATAGTGGAATACTACTTGCCTTCCCCTCTTCCATATTGAAACACTGTAGCGCTTTGCTAACATAATCCTTTTGGGATAGAGATAGATTAATCTCTTTTCCTATCCTTGATTATATAAATACATGCCAAGAGTGTTAGCTTCATGTCCCAAATCCTTCTTTTGAAAGGTTTCCATTAACCTTTTCTTCAAGGCATCAATCTTATACTTGCTTTTCCCAAGGACCAACATGTCATCAACATAAAGGATCAACAATATCAAGTTATCATCTATAGTTGTTCTAGTATATAAGCGATGATCTATGTCTCACTCCTCTTGTATCTTGAGACTCCATAAAGGTATCTAACTTATTGTACCATTCCCAAGGTTCTTTCTTTAATCAATAAAGAATGTTTTTTAGTTTGTAGATAAGCTTCTCTTTTCCATGCTCTACAAACCCCTCTTACTGATGCATGTAGATCTCATCACAAAGAGTAGTAAATTTCACAAGTGAAAATGCACATTAAAGTCTACACCTTTCTCTTGCTTAAAATCTTTGGCTAACCTCACCTTGTACTCTGGTGTAGTATCACTTGTAACCGTCAAGTTATAGATTCTCTTAGATGGAAAAGCATTTTTACCCTTTGGAAAAGGAACCAACTTCCAAGTCAGATTCTTGATAATGGAATCCATTTCAGAGTACATAAGCTTATCATCACAAATCATGGCCTATATATAACAAGATAGCTCCCACACTTAAGCTTATCATCACAAATCATGGTCTCTTTATAACAAGATGGCTACCCACAATATATCAACATTGCATAATCAATCCCAAGTTAAAATCTCTTAAAGGGATGATAGATGTGAGTAGATCTACATAGCACAATGGGCTAACTTGAGTGGGAATTTCAACCTCTAATCTTCCTTCATGAGGCACCTTAGGTCTCTCAACTTGATGCTCAATAAATATTCATTCTTCCTTCTCATTATCTAAAGCATCACTTGTGCGGTCACTAGCTAAAGCATTGCTTGTGCCCTCTTTCTACATAGTTCATCACTAGCACTTGCCATGTATGGCAACATAATAGATGGAACTACATATCTTGAAAATTTACCTTTCATTTTTTCACTTCCTTAAGAGGTTACTTATTCATATTCTTCTCATTGAAGATCACATCACTTACTATGGATAATATTTCTGTCTTATGGATCTCAAAGGTGATAGCCCATGCCACCACTTTGTCTATAGCCCAAAAAGATACAGTTACTAGATTTTGATTCTAAATTACTATGATTTTTCTTTGGCACATAATCTTCACAATAAAATACTATTAAGTGATCATAAGAGGGCTTCTTGCTCGACCATGCCTCTTTGTGTATACCAACATTCAAAGTAGTGTTAGGTAATCCATTTGTCAAATGTATAGCAATCACTATAGTCTCAGTCCAAATGCCTTGAGTAAGACTAACATTAGATGGTATATTCTATCAAGAATCGTGTGGTGGGGGGAGTTGCTTGAGTTGTTGTGCTGCTAAACACACACCATACACATAGGAGGAAGCTCACTCAAGAACACAAGAAGAGAGATGAAGACCAAAACATTTTCTTGCTAGTTTCTTCTTCTTATTCCATACACAATACAATGTACACAAAGTATAGATAAGATACAACATAAAATAAAGTGTCCTACCAAGTCAAACAGTACATAACTAACTATACTAATCGACTAACACTATAACTATGTCGGTTGTTGTAGGTAGGTGCAACAAACTTATTATAATAAGTGATAAGTTAATGGCCATGTAAGGATCATAATGACCACCGACATGCTAAGTGTAGACGTGCAGACCCATCTAGCCAAGCGGTCCATCATCAATGTTTGCACATGTTGAGCTTGCCATTTCAACACTCCCCCTTAAGCTCAATTGTATCTCTACAACTCCAAGTAAGCTTCAAAACTTTCAAAGCTTCTCTGCATCGAATGCATTTGTGAAGATATCAACCATCTCATCCTCTGTTCTAATATATACCAAGTCAATCTCTCTTACAAGTACCTTCTCTCTCACAAAATGGTAGTGCACTTCAATGTGTTTTATCCTAGCATGGAACATTGGGTTTCTAGCTAGCTATATATTACTCATGTTGTCATAGTGAATAACAATTGGACCATCTCCCTGCACATCCAAATCACCTAATAACTTTTGCAACCATACTACCTCACATGCTGCCATAGCAGCACCTCTATACTCAGCCTCTATACTCAATAAAACAACTATAGGTTTCTTTTTTATGCTCCATGTAACTATTGCAGTACCAAGAGAAAACATGAATCCATTGGTAGATCTTCTATTTAATACGCTACCAATCCAATTTGCATTTGTGTATCCAAACACTTGTACATCCTTACCTACCTCATAAAGAATCCATAATGTAAAGTGGACTTCACGTACCTCAATATACATCTAACCATATTCAAAATGGGGCTTTCTAGGCATTTGTATAAACTAACTCATAAGGCCAACAACATAGCCCAATTTTGGCCTTGTGATTGTCATATAAATCAGATTCCCTACTATCCTCTTGAACATAGTAGGGTCTTCTTTCTCATCCCCAACGTCAAAGCTCAACTTCACATTTTGCCCCAATGGTACTAAAAGAGGCATACATACTATCATACCATACTTGGATAACATATCCAAGCCATTGTATATTTGGGATAGCCATATACCATCATCACATTTGATCATCTCAATACTAAAAAAGTATCTTAGCTCACCTAAATCCTTCATCTCAAACTTTTTCTTCAAATGTCCTTAACATTAGTGATTTCATTGTCACTATTACTTGTAATAATCAAATCATCCACATAGATGACTATGATGACCAAACCTACATCTTCCATTCTCACATAAATTGAGTGTTCAGCATCAAAAATATAAAAGCCAATATTAACGAGATAATCTCTAATCTTATCAGACCATGCTCTAGGTACTTGTTTCAATCCATAGACCACCTTCTTTAACCTACACATATATGTGGGATGCTTTAAATCCTCATAACCTACTAGCTACTCCATATACACCTCTTCTTGCAATTCACCATGCAAGAAGACATTCTTGACATCCATTTGTTGCAAACTCCAACATTTGGCTACTACCAAAGCAATCACACATCAAATAGTTGCCATCCTAGCAACAACTAGACTGAATGTCTCTCATAATCTACACCATATGTTTGAGCATATCCTTTTGCAACCATCCTAGTCTTATACCTACGAACTTAATCATCTACATTATTCTTGCCTTTTTAAACCCACTCACAACTAATAACTTTCTTTCCCTTAGGCAAGGATACCAAATCCCAAGTCTTATTAGCTTCTAATGCAGTCGTCTCTTGGATGCATCCCAATAAGCATGACCAACAACATCCTCAAAACAAGTGGGCTCAACATCCTCAACTACCTTCACCATATAAGAATGATGGTGAGCTACATAACCTTCAAAACCAAATCTTTTAATAGGTTATCTAACCCTACTAGACATGTGTACCACTAGATCACTTAGTGGAGTCTTTACATTACTATGTGCTCTTTGTACATCTGGTGTCTTGTGATTGAAGGAATACCAAGATTATCACCCAAACTCTCTAAATCACTAGAATCTCCATCAAATCCCAAATGACTAGTAGATGCATCATTACCATCCAACACCTTCTTATTTCCTTTGTCTTTACCTACAGATGTGGGGCTACTCTTTAGTCTCCTAGACTAAGGGCTAACTGTAGGTGTAGTACTAGATGATATTTTTGGTCCACTAAGGCTCCATGATTCTTACTTTACTTTCTGTGCATAGGTATCATGATCATTATCATCATCTAATACATCATCAATATGCATACTAACTACTCATCAAAATGTCATCAAAAATCAACATCCCTACTCACTTTGAACTCACATGTGACAATGCCCATGCAACTTCTACAATATGGCTATATTTTATTTTCCAACCCCATTTTGCTATGGGATATGCTTGCAAGTAAACTGTCTCTTTATCCCATGAGACCTCAAGAAGCCAGTAAACTCATTAGAGAGGTACTCTCCCCTTCCATCATCTCAAGTTTCAAACCTGTTTCTATTTAAATAGCTGCCTTGAAAGATTTGAAGTGCTTAAATACATTACTATTTTTCTTCATGAAATATACCCATAGCTTTATTGAAAAATCATCAATAAATGTGACAAAGTATGTGTTGCCACCAAGAGATACATTCTATGTAGGCCCCCAAACATATGTATACACCACATCAAGTATATTTATGCCCACATCTTTGTCGTGTGAAAAGGGTTGTCTTGGATACTTACCAAAATGGCATACTTCACACACTTTATGAAATTCTACAACTCTAAAAGCAAACAAGCTTATAACCAATCCATTAGATTACATTAATTTCAACATTTATACATTTTCATGTCTAATATGTTTATGCCATATTTCAATGTCTACAACCACTCCTTTTTCTTTAGGATACATAGTAGCATTCATTGCAAGAATTCCAACATCTAAAGTGAACATGTGTCCAACTCTTTTTTTTTGTGACCAATATGCACTTATCATTAAAATCTTTTACAAAATAATATTTTGCATTAAATCGAACCTATAACCCTTTCTCTGCCATTTGGCTAAGAGACACTGAATTCTTTGTGATTGATGGCACATGTAATATATTTGACAGATTTTTTGTCTAGTCATCATGCAAGGATAAGGGAACCTTTCTAACATGTGAAATTGGGTGGCCTGAATCATCACCCATCTGCACATAACCTAGGTTCTGTAAGTCTTTCATCTCTCGGAACCATTCAGTATAACTGGTCATATGATTAGATGCACTAAATTGACATATCATACATCATCATGTGTTCCCTTTCCTATAACAATATTCATCATTATGCTACATAATAAACAGACACTCATTTTTGTCTTCATTCTATCGTGAGAAGACAATGCATAGTTTCCTTTGCTGCAATTTACCACTACAGATATCATCCTTCTTAGCATAACAATGAGCTACAATATGACCTATTTTACCATAGTAATGACAAACAATAGCAGAATTTCCAGAACCTCTATTTTACCATCCACCTCTTCCTATAGACTTCCCCTTGCCTCTAAAGTTTTCGTAGCCTCCTCAAACTTGCATTTCACCAAATTGATGATTTAATATATTTTGCTAGTTATCACTAGCACAACTCATACCACGGCCTCTCCAAGAGGATCTGCCATGTCTCCTTCTTGAATTGGAGTAAAATGCTTGGACTTGCTCACCATTTCTTTCAGATGAGTCACCCTACATATTGATCTATTTGGTCATCATGAGAGAAACCAACTCATCAAATTTTGGAAATGGCTTTGTACATATACAAAAGTGACAAATGATATCTAGTTTTTTCATTTTTAAGACTACCCAAAGTAGATAAAACCAAATCATCATCATTGGGCATTGTACCAATCACTACAAGGGAATGGGGCAATAGCGACGCCGATTAGCGACGGCGGATGTCGGCGTCGCTATAGGCGTCGCTATTGGCGTCGCAATTGGCGTCGCTATATGCGTCGCTATTGGCGTCGCAAATGCGACGCAAATAGCGACGCATATAGCGACGCCAATTGCGACGCCGCAGGGAAAAAAAGCGCGGCCGAAACCAGAGCGCTGTTTTCATTTTGTTTTCTTCGCCTTTTGAGAGCGAGAGCGAGGGAGAGAGTGAGGGAGAGAGCCAAGGCTTTGTGGGAGAAGAGGAGGAAGAGACTTGCCGCCGCCGCCGCCGCCGCCGCCGCCGCCGCCACCGTCGTTGTTCGTGAAGGAGAGGAGGAGCCCTCGTTGCAAAGAGAAGCCGCCCACGCTCGCCATATCTCATTGGTGAGTCTCCCTCTCTCTTTCTTTTACTTGTTGAAGGTTTAAATCGTTCTCTTTTGTTTGTTTAGGAGAGGAAATGAAAGAGAAGGAGAGGGAGAGGGAGAGAGAGGGAGAGAAAGAGAGGGAGAGGGAGAGAAAGAGAGGGAGAGTGCATTCTCTCTCTCTCTCCCTTTTGCTTGTTTAATGTTTAAATTACTTTCTTCTTTGCTTGTTTAGGAGAGGAAACGAGAGAGTAAGAGAGAGGGAGAGGGAGAGGGAGAGGGAAAGAAAGAGAAAGAGAAATAGAGGGAGAGGGAGAGGGAGAGGGAGGGGGAGGAAATAGGAGAGGGAGAGAAAGAGAAAGAGAGGGAGAAGGAGGGAGAGTGCATTCTCTCTCTCCCTCCCTCTCCCTTTTGCTTGTTTAATGTTTGAATCACTTTATTTTTTACTTGTTTAGGAGAGGAAATGAGAGAGAAAGAGAGTGAGAGGGAGAGGAAGGGAAAGGAAATGAGAGAGGGATAGAAAGAGAAAGAGAGGGAGAGTGCATTGTATCTCTCCCTCTCCCTTTTGCTTGGAGGATGTTTAAATCACTTTATTTTTTGCTTGTTTAGGAAATGAGAGAGAAAGAGAGATAGAGAGGGAGAGGGAGAAAAAGAGAAAGAGAGGGAGAGGGAGAGGAAGAGGGAGAGGGAGGGGGAGGGGAAGGAAATGAGAGAGGGAGAGAAAGAGGGAGGGGGAGGGAGAGGGAGCGAGGGAGAGGGAGAGGGAGAGGGAGAAAGAGGGAGGGAGAGGGAGAGGGAGGGGGAGGGAGGAAATGAGAGAGGGAGAGAAAGAGAACGAGAGGGAGAGGGTGAGGGTGAGAAAAAGAGAGGAAGAGAGGGAGAGGGAGAGAAAGAGAGGGAGAGGGAAGGGAAGGAAATTTAAGATAATATACGTATTGATAATGGTATGCAATGTGCTTTGCATACGGCCACGTACTTCATCAAAATGAACCCAAAATTATTGTTATAGAAAAAGAAACCCTTAAATTGAGTATAGGATCATTTCTCTCAGGTCTTATGACTATGAGTAGAATTGATTGAAATAAATTTTATTACTATAGTTATAAAATTTCATAGATGGCGCGCATTAATTTTAAAATGGATTACTTATACTCAAAGCCGAGATGTAACAAAAAATTATCTACCGGGACAAACAAATCGTTGAGCATGATACAAGGCCGAGATATAACATCGGAAAATCTCTCGACTACTATATACAATGCAAGGTTTATGGTCAACTTGCAACTTGACGTACATCTCCATAAAGCTATCCATTTAAGCCTTGTTTGCTGTAATGTAGATAAGATGGCAAACGAAGAAGGTCCTATTGTTCAAGACCGCGAGTCGTATCTTAATCAGCGTGTCCCATGTCCTTGCTCTCAATGCAAGTTGGCAATTAGACGAAAAAGCCATGGATGGTGTGAACCCATTCGGTTTGCGCTCGACTTCTTACAGTGTGTGGCCTATAGTGCTTGTCAACTACAACATTCCTCCATGGCTTTCTACGAAGAAAGGACATCTCATCCTTAGCTTGCTCGTCCCGGGCCGCTACAAAGTAAAAAATATGGACATGTATCTTCGTCCATTAGTCGATGAGCTTAAGATTTTGTGGGAGGAGGGGGTCACGGTGCAAGATATGAGCAGGCGTGATGGTCGGCGGTCAGCCAACATTCGAGCCATTCTCATGTGGACGATGCATGACTTTCCGGGATTGGGAGAGTGCTCAGGTGAGCAGACCTTTGTTCTCGCCGGTAATATCTATATTTTATTTCATTCAATCAAGTATTCACTAGGTCGTGGATCGCCTTGCAGGTCTCGTTACCTCAGGTTATCATGCATGTCCATTGTGTGGGCCACAGTTAGACTCCCGAAGGTCACGAACCATGAAGAAGATGGTATATCAAGGACATGCCGCTTTCTTGCCGGAGGATCATGAACTCAGGGAAGGTTTTCTTGGACGACCTCCAGCACGTATGAACGCTGCAAGCTGGTACGAGCTGAAAATGGTAAACCCGGATTCACATCCAAATGGAATGCGGCGGTTCTCAGTTTTCTACGAGTTGCCATATTGGACCCACTTACAGGTCAACCACTTGTTGGATCCCATGCATATTTTCAAAAATGTGGGCAGCTTGCTATGGGACCACATCACAGGAAAGAGAGACACTATAGGGTCACGAATGGATTTAAAGGAGGTAGGTAAGATGGAGGCGCTTTGGCCGCAGTCGAGTGCTGAAGGGGGAGTGCAGCTTCCTCGCGCTCCCTAGGTTTTGTCTACCAAAGAAGAGCGCATTGTGAAGCAAGTAATCAAGTCTATTCGCACTCCGATGGGTATGATGCGTTCTCTCAGGTCCGCATTTTCTAAAGATGACCAGATTTCTGGGCTAAAATCCCATGATTGGCATAAGATATGTCAGGTTTGTGAACAGAATGGATTTTAATTAGCGTGGACATTTTGAAATTTGAAAAGTGACCATTATTCTTAATGCTTTCTCATTTTTGGCAGTTTGTCCTACCGATCGCGATCGTGGGATGCCTAACTCCAGAAATTCGCGGGGCCATTTACAAGCTGTCGACTTTGGTGCAATGGATCTCACAGAAAGAGATTAAGACGTCCTCTATTGAATCTGCAAGGCGGGGAGCAGTTGAGACGGTCTGTCTCTTTGAGAAATACCTGCCCACTAGCATGCTCACGATACAAGTTCACCTTCTTGTACATCTTGTGGATGAAGTGGAGATTGCTGGACCTGTCCATACGCGATGGATGTTCTTCCTGGAGCGCTTCATGAAAACCCTGAAATGCTTTGTGCGACAACGAGCTCGTCCGGAAGGTAGCATGGCGGAAGGTTGGTTGGTGTCAGAGGCGTTAGTGCATATCTCACAATGGCTACCAACGGTGGAACCAGACAATGAAATGCTATGGACGCTGAAGGACGATGACAGGCTAATTGGAGATGTGGTGGTTGGAAATGGGGTAGAAAAAAGAATGGATGCCTCAATGGAAGAGAAGGTGAATCGCTTTTGTATGTTGCACCATGCCTCCATGGAGACGTGGCTCGCCAAGTACCAGATTGCAAGGCAAGATCGAGAGGAAGCACGAGCTGAATTCCGACGTAGTACGCGTCACCGACCGATTCGATATCCCGAAGGCATGGAGGAGATACCGCGGTTTATCTCAACACGATGGTTGCATGGAGCCTTGACCGCAGCATCCAGCGAAGGGACAGAGGTCTCAATGGAGGAGTGGGAGTTCTCGAGGGGATGTAGTCCAAAGGTAATGAGGGGTTTAGAATGTGTCGTATCTAAATTTGCTTGCTACATCTAATTTGAGTGTTTCAATGTGCAGTACAAAATATATAGTGCAGCGTGGTCGCACGGACGGCATTTTCGGGTGGAGCGTATTGACAAAATGCGCTCCACAATGGACTGTGGTGTCATGGCAAGGTTTGAGCAAGAGAGCCGGCGACGAGCAACGGATCCGAACACGGTTGTGGATGAGATGGAGTATTTTGGGAATTTGCAAAGTATTATTACGGTGGATTACCGTAGCTTCTCCATGATAATATTCGACGTGCAGTGGTTCAAAGTGGTACTTGGAGGAGCTGGCGCAACAGTTCGACGAGGTCCATCTGGATTTCTCGAAATAGATTCCGGAAAAAAATGGATGGATTTGCGCGACACCTTTGTGTTGCCGGCCCATTGTGAACAGGTGCAACTAGGCATTTGCTTGCTAATTGTAATACGACATGGTTTATGTCACAATGGTTTGAAGACGGTTTGAAAGTGTTTGTGAATAGGTAATCTTCTATCCAAATCCCCGACAACCTCGATGGTGGTATGTTATACCTTCAACTCCTCGAGGTGCGAGAGTATACGATCAAAGCGATGTTCCAGGCATAGATGAAGAAAATATGCAAATAGAGGGATCGAAATTACAAGGGGTGGAGGCCACCGCAAGCTTGGAGCCTGCATCGACTAACAATGATGGAAATACAGAAGTCGTAGAATTTTTTGAGAACGAGACAGACTCGTTGTTTTGTGGTGACATGTCTATCGACCTTCCAGTGTATGCAGAGTTGTGTCAGGAGATTAACATGGGACCATAGAATACTTCATTCTTGGAGAATTGTATTACTCAATTTGTTGTTTAGATCTTCCATAAAGGTAGACAAGATATACATTTTAAGAGGGATTTTTCAAAAATGATTTTATTAATGTGCTTTGTATAGTTTAAATTGATTATTCTAACATTATTTTTTATCTGTGCAGGTATCGACATTTTCAGGATGAGTCGAGGAATGAGCGATGAGGAGTTTCAGGAGATGATGGCACGTATGTCTCCAGATCAGCTCGCGAGATTCAGAGAGATAGCAGATCAGGAGCTGTCTCGTTCTTCGTTAGGACGCTCTGCTAGATCAGCTTCGGCGCGATCAGATGCTTCAGCTTCGAGTAGACGCTCGCAACTTGGGCCAGAGGGAGGGACTGCGACTGCAGGAGGATCAGGGGGGTGCTGCTGTGGAGACACGGACGCGGTGTCTCCGTCTCGTCGTTCAGCTGGAGCTCGGTCACCGCCAGGATTTGTCACACCTGTGGGGACGTCCACTCCAGTTACTCCGGCTTTTGCGCAGCCGTCGGCAGATGTCACGCCTTTTGGTGGCACTCCTTTTGGTGGCACCCCCTCTGGTGGCACTCCTTTTGGTGGCACACCCTCTGGCGGCACCCCTTTGTGTGGCACTCCGGGAGAGGGTACCCCCGTCGGTACACCGGATGTTCAGGGGTCTCCTGGATATGCCCAGGAGCGTGGACGGAGATGGGAGAGGGCCCATACAAGGCACACTCCTAGGGATTATGGATACCTAGTGGATGGCAGGTCAGGAGCCATCATCATGAATGATGAGGGGAGGAGGGTGATGGCTCGCATGAGGGAGTTGTGCCAACAAGTTTTTCGGCACAACGTCCTGGATCATTGGAGGAACATACCGGAGGGGAGCAAGGAGTACATAGTAGCATCCTTGCACGAGGAGTTCCCGGTGCCAGCCGCAGTGGATAGATTCTCTACGGGCTGGATGATGGATTGCATGCGTGCATACATGTCACATAGACGATCCGACGCACGCAAGGCAATCAAGAGTGGGGCTCCAAAGCCCGAGTGGTTAGATGCAGACGACTGGCACCGACTGAGGGAGGAGGCTACAAATTCGCCAGGACGTTGGAGTCAGCAGCGGGAGGCGGCGAGGGCACGAATCGAGGCCGGATCGGTACATCATCTTGGGAGTGGCGGCCACAGGACATATTTGGAGGACTTTGTAAGATTCTCTTTTGTTTTGCTTATTTGTTTTTTTGAGATATTCTTTGTACTGACAATCATGTTTCTAACAGTTAGCATTTTGTTTTCTTTGCAGCACTCCATTACAAATCGCGATCCGCAAGGCCTTGAGACTCGATATGCGGAGAGGCACGGTCTCAGATCATTGATCGACCGATTGTATAGACGCGGCGGCCCAGTAAGTCACTCATCTTTCTTGTCCGTAGTTACCATGAGATATTTGAATGCATTATTGTATGGTGGATTGATATGTTGTTTCTTTTTCTGCAGAATCCGTTTGATGCTCCTTTACAGCGGGAAGAGCTTTCGGGGGACGACGATTTGTAGCTCGCCCTTGGATCCTTAGAGCTCACATACCTTTAGGTTTTAGTCGCCCGATCTATGTAGACATTTTCTATGTATTAGTGATATTGTTTTATGATTGTACCAATCGCATTTTATGCGATATCATGTATTTATTTCATCCATCAGTTTTATGATTTCAGTATACATTCTTTTTGTTTGCAAACGCTTTGTATGAAGCAGTGCAGAAACTATTTTGTATGGCTCTCATACAGCACACAGTGCTATATGTGGCAGGGCAGCTTGCTGCCCTGCCACAAAAAAAAAATTTCTCTGTTACCGTCGCTATTTGCGTCGCAAATTTTGCTGCACGCGTCGCTATTGCCGTCGCTATCAGCGTCGCAAATTCTCTGTAACCGTCGCTATATGCGTCGCTATATGCGACGCATATAGCGACGGTTATAGCGACGATTCTATGGCGTCGTCAATAACGACGCTTTTTGCGATGACGGGGGCAAATTTTGTTGTTTGTATTTTCGTCGCTTTAAACGTCGCTATAAGGTCTATATCTTGTAGTGAATCGTTGCTAAAGCATCTAGAATGCTCTTCAACTTCAAAACGTACTCATCGACAAACATTTTCCCTTTCTTCAAGGTATTCAACTCTTGTTTGAGTTGAATCGTTCTTGCCTTTGTATTTACTAAAAACATGTTCTCAAAAACTATCCAAGTTGCATGTGAAGTTTTTGTATTTCTGATATATCCTAGTATAGTATTATCAATGGCTGCAAATAACCAATACATCACCTTTTTGTCTTTTGCATTCCATTCTTTTCACACCTTTAATTCATTTGCAGTCGTAGGGATGCTTAGCTCTAACTCCTTTTCTTCACTTGAAACGAACTTATAAAGGCCCTTTCCAATGAGGAAGTTTGTCACATGGAACTTCCATTAAGGGTAGTTGTTCTTATCCAACTTCTCAATGATAGGATTTTCACTGTTCTCTGCCATTATCACAAAAACGATACAAAACAACAAGCAAGTTTTCTGCAACCTTTCTTAACAAGTGCAAGCAATACACCAAGCAATATTTTTTAGTGATTGCTTGACAATGCATGTAATCTATAACCTATTTGTAGATAAAACTTATGTTTTCTTCCTAGAAAACTTTTTTCTTCCTAGAAAACACCTCAAAATTTACAAACTCAAAATCTACAACCTATGCATCCACTTTTGATTGAAATCACAGTATATCCTGAAACTCTTGTACACAACCTTGTGGCTCTAAAACGGGGCCCAAGATGGCCTCATATGCTCTACTTGCACACCAAATCTCATAGCAATCTGAGATTTTCACTTTGCCCTACTTCTTATGCCTCCATAGGCACTATCCAAGAGAAAGAGTGGAAGAAATGGAAAGCTTATTACCCATTGCCTGCTTGCTTAAATCCTTACTTCTTCTTCTTCACTTCATCCTTCAAGACCAGACGCTCTCAGTGGTGTCACTCTAATATCATATCAAGAATCACGTGGTGGGGGGACTTGCTTGAGTTGATGCACCAAACACATACCATACACATAAGAGGAAGCTCACTCAAGAACACGAGAAGAGAAATGGAGGCCAAAATATTTTCTTGCTAGTTTCTTCTTCTTCCACACACAATACAATGTACATAAAGTACAGATAAGATACAACATAAAGAAAAGTGGCCTACTAAGTCAAATAGTGCATAACTAACTATACTAATCGACTAGTGCTATAACTATGCCAGTTGTAAGTAGGTGCAACAAACTAAATATAATAAGTAATAAATTTTTGGCCATGTGAGAATCATAATGACCTAGTTAACATGTTAAGTATAGACATGCAGATCCATCTAGTCAGGTGGCCCATCATTAATGTCCACACATGTTGAGCTTGCCATTTCAACATACTCAGGGAAGACTAACATTAGATAGTATAGTTAGTATCTCTTTATTTATTTCCCTATTCATATGTTCTATAGTGGTAACACCATTTTGGGACGAGGTGCAATGAGTTAAAATTTTTTGAACTCATGAGTGACATATTTTCCACCATTATCAATTCTGAGACACTTAGGTCTCTTGTTAGACTAATTTTCCACATGTCAAATTTTTTTGTAAACAAGATAAAGCCTCATATGTCCTGCCCATAGGGAAAGCCTATATTTTTCTAGTTGCGTTGTCAATGAATTTGATCATATCAGATACCGCTCCTATAGATTTTATAGGCATAGCTCCACATATATCGTTATGCACTAAGTCAAGTGGATCACTCATTTTCCTATTTAAGAAAGCCTATATTTTTGTAGTTGCGTGCATTGTCAATGAATTTGATCATATCAGATACCGCTCCTATAGATTTTATAGGCATAGATCCACATATATCGTTATGCACTAAGTCAAGTGGATCACTCATTTTCCTATTTAAGTTTTTCTTATGGATGAATATGCATACTTTCCATATATACAATGCTCACAAATAGAAATATTAAAAAAATCAAGAGAATGCAAGTGACCCAAATGTATAGCATTTCCATTCCTTTTTTAGACATATATCCCATCTAGATATGCCACAAAAATAGTTTTGGCTACTCAATTACTATAGTTACCTATATCAAATTATCTCTTGTGGACTTTCCATGAATAACTCTCAAAAGTAATAGAGTATCCCAAGTCATCCAACTTACTACTAGATATTAACCTCTTAATAAGCATAAGCAGATGATGTACATTCCAAAGAGTAAAGTAGCTACATTCTGAAAAGAAAATTGCACATTACTTGCAAAAACTATCACTTACATAGTTATTACCAAGATAGATTGATCCACACATGTTGTTATATAAATAGAACCACTCTTATGAGGAGTCACATGAAAAGATGCGCTAGAATCAAGTGTTCAGTCTTGAGCTAGTTTTCTATCTATTTCAACTAGCATGTGTGTAGGAAGAGTAGAAGTAAATAGCACTTTAGCATTGTCATTATGTACAATCACTATATTAATTTCTTCAATTTTACTTTTTTCCCTATCAACATCCTTATCATTGTTCATCTTTTTTTTTCTTTCTCACTTCCATTTGTAATAGTCCTTCTTAATATGACATGTTTTAGTGTGGTGGAAGCATTCAATGTCTTTCTTGGGTCTGGATTTGTTGTGTGACCATCCCACGTCTATGGTTTTTACCTTTCTTTGTTTTCTACCTTTTTCTTCCTAAGTTGCCAATGCTCAATCATTTCTACCTTGGTCTATGGATTTCATGTGTATCTCTTTAGCCAATAAACTGCCCACAATATCATTAAACTTTAACTGATCATCTGTAGTCGGATAACTGATGGATATTTTAAAAGTATCCCATGATGTATGCAAGGAACATTGCAAAAAGATTGCATTAATCTCATCTTCAAACTTCAACTTTTGAGCTTACATTTGACTAAATATAATATTGAATTCATTAAGGTGGGAGGAAATAGTCGAGCCCTTCTTCATTTGTAAATCAAACAAATTTTTCATGAGATACACTTTTATAGAGGTAGTTGTCTTCTCATAGATATCATGTAGCTTCTTCTAAATAAGGACATCTTACATCTCCCCCTTCCAAAAATTGAAGTTGGTATCATCAATTTTTTTTATGTTATATAATTTCATGTCTATTGTAGATGATGGGGCCATTTATACAAAATAGCAACCAACTATCAAGTGGCAGCAACAAGAAATCAGCAAAGCACGCCCGATAAAACTGGTAGACTTTCTACAATACCTACTCAATGTAATGAGATTTGAGAGAAGATAGAAAATGTTCACCATTTAGCAATAATGTATGTATTACTATCCAAATGATGTAAAAATCACTACATATAGTTAAAATGTGGTATTACAGCATGAATGCTTTCTTGCAAATATGGTAGCATAAAAGCATTAAATTTTTCAAAAGTACATAATAAGACTAATCCCCCTAAAGCCTCTTTAATACATCAAAGAAGAGTTTTATTGCTCATTCACAAAAAAGAAAATGCATGGATAGTATGAAAATCTAGAAAGAAGAGAGAGAAGGCAAAGGAATCCATGAAAGTTGTCACAAGAGAGCTTGAAGATGAAAGAGACTTTGATTAATGTGAAAGAAAATGTTTGTTACATCTAATTCTACTTGTGTCAATGTGACCCCATGTATATTTATCAAATACATCAATGTTTTCTATATTTTTTCTATATTCCTTTTCATTACAATCTATCCCCATGAGATGTTTTTGTCCTCAAAAACAAAATCGAAAACTTATTACAAAAGATTCTAGTGGTGGAGTGGAGTACTCTACATAGACTTGAAAAAAAACTCCATAATCTTCAAGAATCCTCTAAAGAAATGTCCAGCGTAGAGCTAAAAACCAAGTATGGCATATATGCTTCAATGCTGAACCATAAAAATGGAAACTTGGCCTGAAATTCTTCAAACAAAAGCTCTTCTAATCCACTACATACCTTTTTGTACCAGATATACTATTACTTTTAGTAGGGTGATCCAAATTGAGCACGCTATAGCTTGGAGGAAAGCTCTTTTTGATTACTTTTATCTCATATAGGTCACATATATAATTTATCAAAGAAAAATAAAATATGTTCCAAAAAAGAAAGCATATAATGAAACAAAGCCCAATAAAGTGGCATAGTCTTCCTTCAAAAGATCATTTGAAGATAGAGGTTATATGATCCCAAAGATATGTGCTAGTTTAATAGAGTATTTTTTCAATGTCAATTTTTTATCCATCTAAATCAAAAGGAAAGATATTATCAAATCAGCCACATCAATTTCATCATAAAACTAATCTACTTCACTAGTTCATACTCTAGATCCTCAAGCACTTACATGCTATTGACATTGGCTTTGTTGGAGATACATTTTGAAGGACAATCTGCAATATATTTCTCTCCACACTTAAAGCAAAAGTCCTTTCTTCTTGTGCTCGTTATAAAGCTCCATGGGAATAAGTTTGTCATTATTTAGAGTAGAGGTTGATGACTTTATTTTAGCATGTTGATTCCTTGTATCAATACCATATGTAGGCCTAAAATTGTTTACTTCCTTTGATGTATTGAACATAGGGTATGTTGGTACTCGTGGGCTACCAATAGGCATGTTAGCTCTACTTGAATTCATTGCTGAAGTGGAACCCTTGCATCCACACTTGTTTATGCCCTTTCTCTATTTTCTTTGTCTCCTATTTGAAAGCAGTTTTTCAACTAGTTCACTATGCCTTGGTCCATTTGATGCATTTTTGCAACTAGTTCACTATGCCTTAATCCATTTAATGTATCTTTGCAACTTGTTCACTATGCCTTGATGCATGACATGTTTCATGTTCACATATTGTAGTGTTGAGTGCACTAATTTCACCTTGCATTTGAGGATCTTTGAGGACCATGAGCATTTGTTTCCATTAGATAATATTTGATTTGCTGAGTGATATCCTCTTGGGACTTATTTTCTCCTTTATGCCCTATCATTATGGTGTAGTCCTATTATACCTCCTATTATTAAAGCTACAGTAACTTGCACTAGCTAGATCCCAAAATTTTTAATTCAAACCAAAGCTTAGGATCCTCTCTACAAAAGAGCACCTACTCTTGCTAATTCGATTAATAGAGAATAACTTATAGCTAATGTATCATGGCTAATAAAAACTATCCATTATCCGTCATTGCCTTGTTCAAGCTTGTAAATGCCTTGTATGACCAAATTTGAGCCTGTAAACTATTACAGCAATCTTGTAAGACCTATAAATACCCTATAAGACTTGTAAATCCCCTATAAGACCTTTAATTACCTTATGGAAACTTATGAAAGTCTCAAAGCATCTATAAATGCCATGTTCATTCTTGTAATACCCAAGTAGTTCCCTTTATGAACTTGTAATGTCCTAAATCTTTAAGAATGTCTTCAATTTTAGTCCTCCATATGTATTTACTTATGTGAGGGATAAAATAGTGGCCAAGGGTATCTGCATGGGCTTCAAATCACTAGGGAATGTGCAAAGTTCCACCTGGGTTAGGTTATACACCTTTCAAATCCTTCAATAGTGAGGGAGGTTCACCTCTCTTTTGTCCCCCTATCTCTCTTGGCATCCATCATTTTTCTTTTTTCTTGATGGATATTGCATTTCTCTTTGGATTCTAAAGCTATCATGGTATACTAAGGACACGAGTATGGAATGCATGAAATCAAAAGAGCTATCATCTTTCAAATGAAGTGGATTGGAATTTGAAGATTGAAAGTGGGATAGGAATAGGGATACCTCAACAAGATTAGTGAACTCACTGTTTTTCTCTAAGCTCGAATGCAAGGATAAAAAATAGAGACTAAATGATGATTATAATCTCTCTTAAACTATCAAATTCATTGATCCTTCAACCATGGGACTTCAATGGTAGCTAAAATGTAACCTTCCAATGCTCTTCAATATGCTTGAATATTCGATTATGAAAGAGACAGTTGAAATCAAGCTTTGCCCCAAGTCTTGGCTCCAAATGCAATATTGGTTGAAAGATGTCTTCAATCTTCTCAATCTTGATGCTTGCTTCAAGATTCTTGATGGAGAAGTGGAGTTGTATAGATGAATCCTACTTGAAAGAATTCAAAGCTGAATAGAAGAATCAATAGTTTCCCATCTTGTCCATTATAGCAACTAGTTTGTTGATGGTTTGAAAATGAAGAAGAGCTGAAATAATATGCACATGGGCACATAGGCTAGCTAGAGAGAGAGAGAGAGAGAGAGAGAGAGAGAGAGAGAAGAAGAAGAAGAAGAAGAAGAAGAGAAAAGTAGAGAAATGAGAAAAAGAAGGGAGAGAGATAGAAGACTCACACAACACACACACACAGATGGAAGAAAAAATTTGGCTATAAACTATTGATGGTTAGGTTAAATAGAGTTTAGGGGTAATAACTTGGACATTATCATTGTTGTTGTTGTTGCGGGGGGGGAGAGCAGGAAGAGGGGATAGTGCATTACATTTTTGGAGATGCAATGGATTGTTGCACATAGGTTAGTCACACAAGGAGGCAATAAATTTTGAGGCCACATGTCCAAGGGTAGCTAGGCTATAATCCACGCATTAACACTATTAGTACTATAGATTTGCACGAAGAAGATCTCTCTTCTCCTCTCCCATGTGATGTAGCTAATGAAGATATTTTATGTATCTTACTCTAACACTTACGATGTTCTTTCAAACTAGGTTGAATGTCCGAGCAAATTCCACAAGTATCTTTTAGTGGAAGGTGTTGCCAATGGCTCCACGAAGATCATCTCACGCTCTCTTATAGTAGCACTCATAGCTCCCCCCCACATCTCTCTCTCTCTCTCTCTCTCTCTCTCTCTCTCTCTCTCTCTCTCTCTCTCTCTCTCTCTCTCTCTCTCTCTCTCTCTCTCTCTCTCTCTCTCTCTCTCTCTCTCTCTCTCTCTCTTTGAGATGTTAATAAAGATTAACTTCTAATGCTATGTATATGCATATTTATTATATATCTATATGAATGATTAATAATTGTATATGTGAATGCATATTGTGGTGTGCATGGTTTCTTTTAATGTGATATTATAATATTGATATTTTTATCAAGGAGTATTTACATGTACATCATCTTGATAAATGCTATTGGGGGTCCATGGAGTACCCACCAAAAACTTGGACATACACTCGCTTGGGATGGGTACATTAAAAAAGGAGCTTTCTTCAATAACTTAAAACTCACTTTAAAGACACGACACTTCTTCTTCAATCTTTTCACTATTGCTAGGGTTTCACTTACTATTTTGTCACATAGAACTTAAGGGTTAAATTTGACCCCCTTTGCCATTGACACAATGTTTCTGTTGTTCCAAAAAGCATGAAAAGTGGTAGCTCTGATGATGTGCCATAGCTTCTTGGTTACTTCATCAATAGAGCCTCAATCTCTAAAGAGTGCACCCTTCATTCTAATATTTGCGTTCAATCAGTCTTGTAATAGCAACCCATGATATGATTCTTTTCCACACCACCTCAACTATAGGGCACCCCCAAAAGGCATGGATGATTGAGTTGTTAATACACTCAATTTGCATTTGTAAAATGGACAAAATTATCATTGTTACTTTGTCTAAGCTTAAGCACTATATAAGAGCCCAAAAATCCTTTTTGATGTTAATACCTTCTATTAATATATTCCCCATAAACAATCCCATAGGTGCAAATGTGCAAGTATAGTTACAAGTTGGAGATGGGTCGATTGAGCGGGATGAGCAGTGTCAACTCATATGCATCGATCACACCAGTGGTGGCAGTGTGCAGTGGCAGGTACTATCAGTGTAGTAATACAGTGGCGGCTAGGTAGAGGCGCCTTTATCCCCAACAACACTATTTTGTCACATAAAACTTAAGGGTTAAATTTGACCCCCTTTGTCATTGGCACGCGGTTTCTATTGTTCCACACACAAAGCCTGAAAAGTGATAGCTATGATGATGTGCCATAACTTCATGGTTTCTTCATTGATAGAGCCTCAATCTCTAAAGAGTGCACCCCTCATTCTAATATTTGCATTCAATCAATCTTGTAATAGCAACTGATGATATGATTCTTTTCCACACCACCTCAACTATAGGGCACCCCCAAAAGGCATGGATGATTGAGTTGTTAATACACTCGATTTACATTTGTAAAAATGGACAAAATTATCATTGTTATTTTGTCTAAGCTTAAGCACCATATAAGAGCCCAAAAATCCTTTTGGATGTTAATACCTTCTATTAATATATTCGCCATAAACAATCCCATAGGTGCAAATGTGCAAGTATAGTTACAAGTTGGAGATGGGTCGATTGAGCGGGATGAGTAGGGTCAACTCACATGCACCGATCACGTCAGTGTTCCCAGTCTATGCTACACAAAGGAATGGTAGAAAGATGCTAATTGCAACATTGATTATTGTATGTAAAAAAATTTGATTGGATACATTGAAAATTGTGAGAAAGCCCACCAATCGCAACACAAAAAGATGCTTTACTAATCAAAATAATAATAAACTTGTTATTTTTTACTTTTTTGTAAATTGTATCTTTTTGGTCTGTAAAGACTTTGGGCGGGTTCAAACAAGCTTGGACATGGGCAAAGCGCAGGGGCGTCTGTTGAATGTGTCAAAAAACGATTGGCGTAGGGAATTGAGGACGGACATGAGACTGTCCGCGGACATAAGGCAGATGAACACACTATGCCATTCGGAAGGCTCGAACAAGTGCCACGTCAAAAGTAACTGAAAGAGTTTACCAGCTGGCCGATGATGATTTGTTGTCAAGCTAGGGCGCAAGTGTTTATATAAAATCTATCCGACTGTGTGTGAACCGAATCAGAACGGACAGACATTTTAGAGAATGTGTCCGTCTGACCTGCTGTGAACCGGCCCTTTGTGCCCATGTCAATGCCTAATTTCAAAAATTACATGCCCACACTATAGGCAAAGGTTGGGCATCCAGCATTTGGTGTGTAAGCAACCTAATGTTTGGTAAAAAGTGCACATACTATAGGACATAAAAGGAATGAACACACATGCTCTCTCTCTCTCTCTCTCTCTCTCTCTCTCTCTCTCAACGGTCAAGATTTCATAAGGGAATTGGTTAGTCTTTGCAATATCAGATACAATGATTGAATCTAACATTCATGAAATTAATTAAGACTCGTATAAGAGCAGCATGAAAACAGAGGTGACTTCAAAAAGCGCCACCCAAGTCTCCTCTAGGCTTCTATGTACGTCTGATCAATGAAGGCTTGATCGGCTGCTCGCGAGAGAGAGAGAGATTCTAACACAGACTGAGAAGAGAGTAGCCTCGAGCTTGACATAAGGCTTCAGGGGTTATGTTGATTCAATGCTTTGATCACCTTTGCCTAACCTTCTTTTTAAGGCGAAATTCGAGAGTAGAAGTTGTGCCTTCTTGTGCGAGGAGCCTGCAAGTATATATTACGCCTTCTGTACAAAGAAAGAAAAAGGGGATGGATGCCTGATCAATACTCCATTGATGATGTTGCAGCCTCCCTTCTTATGTGAGCATTCATCTTGGAGATGAACGCCTCTATCCGTTTCCGCAAATCATCATCGCTGAGGTCATCTGCGTGCAAGGGAACAAACTGTGTGCGAGCAGAGTAGCCATAATTGGGACTGCAGGGACTTGAGGGGGAGGATGGGGATGACCGTGTAGATAATGTGTATGATGATGAAGATGTTGCTGCTGATGATGATGGTGATGAGGATGATGCTGAGGACGATGACCTGAAGCCATGGCGAATTATTGCCTGCTTTCTGTTTGTTGACATGGAAGAGGAATCAATGGATTTCGCCCTGCGGACGCATTTGGCAGCCTGTTTCTGCCCGGAAGGGCTTGCAGGCTGAGAGTGCCATGCTCTCTGTGCAGGATCAAAGGCAGCCATAGCCACAGCATCATCACCATCATTATCATCACAATCATCATTCTCTGTTCTTTTGTCCTGCACCGCGACAGGTTCATCCTTCTCTAGTTCTTTGCGGGCAAGTGCCTGCACTGGCACCACGTGAGCTGGCCTCTTGCGGGCCTTTGGGTATTGGGGCAAATAATCCACATGCCTGTGCACGGCGTCCATCTTCTTCACATGGTCTGCATACAGCTCCGAGCCTGCAGAGGAGGGGCCCTTGAAGCTGCCGGAGGTGAGGGTGAGTGTAACGATGATGCAATTGAGGACGACGAATAGACAAGGGGGGGTGATCCAGCTCAGGAGCGAGCGCCACACATGGGGGAGTGAGATGAGGACAACCGATCGAGCGGAAGGAAGGAGGGGTGACCCGGGAAGCAGGTAGAGGCCAGCGATGGCGGACATCAAGGAGGCCAGTGTGATCATGATGCAGCAGTGATTGACGACTATCATGGTGCTGGAATCGGACTGAGGTCGACTGCAGAAGATGAGGCGAAGGATGCCCATGGGCGAGGGGGCGGCCATGGCGGGGGGAGGGTGAGCGAGAGAGAGGAAGTGAAGGAGTGAAGGGATGCGCGAGGCGAAGGCCCGGGTATGGCGACCGTATTGCTGTGTGCGCTGAGGATGCAGGGGCGCATAAGAAGAGATGGAGCCGAGACACAGTACAAGAGAAGGAAGAGAGGGGCTTGTGATAGGATTTCCACTTCTCTCCTTTATACCGGCCCTTGCAGCCGCCACGTCACCTCCCTTCAAGCTAGTTAAGTCCCAAGAAATCATAATCATAATAATTAAGTAAGGGCCATGTCACACCCAAGTCCACACACTTAAACAAGCAAAAGGAGGGTGTGAAAGAATCAAGGCCACCCACAAATTGCCTATACAAGGACCTCACTTGTGCCAAAATTTAGGAGAGAGAGGGTGGTTGAGATGAGGGTACTAA
Organism: Lygodium microphyllum; assembly: GCF_053477565.2. Lineage (NCBI taxonomy): Eukaryota > Viridiplantae > Streptophyta > Polypodiopsida > Schizaeales > Lygodiaceae > Lygodium > Lygodium microphyllum. The sequence continues at coordinate 92,281,415 of NC_141136.1, read as the reverse complement.
GCCATTTAGAGGAGAGAGAAAAAGGTATTTAGGAGAGAGAACATGATTTCCACCAATCAATGATTGCCAAGTCTTCGGACTTCTCCAAGTTCATGGAGTATCACCAATTGTAGAGGTACTCCATAAACTTTTTAAAGTTCTCACACAAAATTAAGAGTGATCTGATAATTACCCACACACTATTAAACTTGACCATGTAAACTTGCTGTGCAAACCAAGTTGTTAACTTGGGCTTAGAGACCTTCCACATAAGCAAATTTAGAGCCCTGCCACACTTAAGTCAATCTACTTAGTATGGAGGGGATCTAATTTTAAAAGCATTGTGGCCATACACAAGTGAGAACTTGTGTGGACCCTAAAGTCTAGCTTAGAAATGCACATGAGTAGATGGTAAAAAAAGCATCTGCAAAAGAAAAGAGAGTGTGAGAGATCATTATAGAGCTACCAAGTGGTAGAACTTGCTAAAGTCGAGCTAGTAGCTCTATATTTGGTGATGCTAGATGTTCTTAATGGAGTCTTGTTTTTCGAGGGCCTTGCTTTTTGTCCAAATCCAGCTTTGATCATAGAGATATTGTATTTGTCTTGATGTCACCTTTATCTATTCACATTCAAAAATATGTGGGCCCTTAGAGTTCCTTCGCATACCAAACAGGTTCTCACACCCCCATTATAGAACACATTTAAGAAACTGATTGATATCCTAAAAGTACAAAATATGTAGAGATCTATATAAGACATTCGACCATTAATAATATGAAAGGGATAGGAGTACAAGCATACATCCCCCAATCCCTAATACAATAATGATATGAAAAGAAACATAAATTCACCAATTTCATGCACAACATAATCATTTTGATTAACAATGAAAGGGTTGAAGTTGTTACTTATTTTCAATAAGACCTCTAATTGCCTTTTTAGAGAATACATTTGCATTCTTGAATATGCACTTACACTAGGCATCTCTTAAATAATGAAAAAAGGGAGAAAACTTCCCAAAATAGTATTTTAAGGCTAAAATATATTGCTTGCATCTTGAGCTTTTCAAGTCAATGACATGAGCTTGGCTGTTAAGGAAAACCCATAGAAGCACGCATAGTCGAGGGATACTAAGGAGTGTTGGAATGGTGTAGTGACCTTAGTGCTAGGGTTTGTTAGCCTTGAGTTCTACCATACAAGACTAACAACAAAAGAGCCGAAGGGTCAAGGAGACAACTTTCCTCTTTTTGAATCATGATGGATCTACTCATCTATGCGTCTATTGCCCTAAACTCACTAAGAACTATTTTGAAACATTTAGATACAAACCCCAAGGATCCACATTAATAGCTATTATCCCTTCTCTCAAGGTCAAAGTTTTCTTGTTTTGATCTAACGTGACCTTAAGCCCTAACTTAAGTGGTGGACTTTTTGTAAGATCCATCTTTATTACTCAGAATTATTTGATTATTAAGAATCCTGAAATTCTATGATCTTCAGCATAATTTTGTACCTTTGAGCTTTTTTAACAACCTGATTTCAAAGAGGGCATCTAATGACCACAAAATAGACTCATGAATCATTTCTTGTGAACATTAAGAGGTTAGAGTTAAAGCATGGAGAACACAATGTAAACATCACAGCACCACCAATTTGATCTAATGCTATTAGTGTTGGTCCTATTAACATTTATCCTTCTAAGACTACTATAGTCATTAGTCTTACTAACACAAGCACCTATTGCTCCTTAAGCATTTTTTTAATGCATTACATGGCGAATCAAATCTTAAATGCAAACAACTTTATGAAATATATAATAGTTTGGATAAGTCAACAAATTTATATAGAATAAGAGAAAATGCATGATAGAGCCAAACCTCCCCAATGACAAAAGCTATAGTTTTCCATTCTTCATTATGGAATATTGATTTACATAGCTATTTACATTCACATCATATATCTAATTCCAAAGAAAATAGAACATAAATTAATTTAATACAAAGTTTTGTGTATTAAGAGGTTTCTTATAGCTTATTGTAGTTGTTGTAGAGAATTATATATACTAAATTATTATGTTTTGCTATCACCATCACATCCAAAACATGCCAAAACCTTCAAAATGACTTTGAAAATTGTGAATTTTCACTCCAAATGAGGAAGAAAGAACAAAACTAAGTTTTTATCTTGGTCTCTTGTTTTATGCATGACCCTCTTGCTTTTATAAAGAAAACTTGGTCAGCTTTCTAAAAATAAACCACATTTGAAAATAGCAAAGGAGTCGTTAAAGAAGGCTAATTTTCATAAGAGCATATCTTAAATCTAATACTTTAATATTATTTAAATTAAAAAATTAAGTCAAATAATTTAAGAATTTTAAATATCAATAATTTAGTTAAAGGAAAATTTGAAGAAGCTTAAACTTGTAATTCACAAATAAACTTATACTTTTAATATACATAATATCATGTAAACACATATTTTGATCATTTATCCTTACTTTATAAATTCATCTAAAGATTATTTAGACTCAGTAATTTTTCAAAAATAGTAATTTGCATAAATCCATCTAATAGTCTGCTCACCATAACACTGAACATATTAATTTCCTAAAATAAACATATTAGCAAATGTCCTCAGTTGTGTATAGTCCTAAAATTATTTATATTAAAAAATTGAGTCAAATAATTTAAGAGTTTTAAATATCAATAATTTAGTTAAAGGAACAATTGAAGAAGCTTAAACTTCTAATTCACAAATAAACTTATACTTTTATCTATATATAATATCATGTAAACACATATTTTGATCATTTATCCTTACTTTATAAATTCATCTAAAGATTATTTAGACTCGATAATTTTTCAAAAATAGTAATTTGCATAAATCCATCTAATAATCTACTCACCATAACACTGAACATATTAGTTTCCTATAAACATATTAGCAAATGTCCTCAGTTGTGTATAGTCCTAAAATAAAAATATTAAAAAGAAAAAAAATCAACATTAACACTCAAAAAAAAGATGCTCATGGTGATAAGAGCATAAATAACTAAAAAACATTATCTGATTTACCCACATACTAGATATTATAGTGTCCCATACCACTAGAATATGGAATATATGTCATTTTCTAATAAGTAAGAATATAATTGGTAACTTGGTTTGATAAAACTTAGTTCTAAAAATATTATTGCATCCTCATGTGGTGAGTTTGCACTTCTAGACTCTATAACAGGTGTGGATGATCAACCACACACTAGTGCTACCTCATGTAGCGGATCTACACCAAAAATTATTCATGTTGTCTCATGTTATAAATAAAGTAAAAATCATCTTATTTTGATGGTAAGTTTCATAACATCCATTGCATGATCCCACTGTGTAAGTTGATCCCTATCACATTCTTAGCCTTATAAACCTACAAAAAAAACTAGAGAATGATAATTAAAGTCTATTTTCCATAACAATGCATGGGTGCTTGTGCTAATGGTTCTACAAAACTTTTTATGAAAGGAAATTTTGCTACTAAATGCTACATGAATGCCTTTAGATCTAGCCTTTTAGTATGCACATTATCTTTTTTATTTCAAAGCATTGTATTTAAGGCACATCTATGTGATTAATTTGTAATCACTAGAATATCAAGTCCCTTGGATTAGACCATACCTACAAGATTCCTTTGAATGCTGCATTATGGAACTAGAGATTTATAAGGCTTTCATAATCTATCAAAGTATGTCTTAAGGTGGTCTCTTCAAAGCTCCTGAACATGATCATCTTCCAACTTGTCATCTAGGGTTCTTTAAGTGTTGTCAATACACATTCATAGCTCCATGTGGTTCACATTTTGTTAGTGTAACTGCTAAGCTACAACATTTGGGTGGAATTTTTGAAATAGCATGATGCTTTCACTTAATTACTTTTTTTAGAAACAGCATCTCCTAGCACCATAGATACTTGTAGCCACTTCTCTCTCTCAATGATTGTAGGTGTCTTTCAAAACAAATCAACCAATCTTTTCATAGGGATAATTTTTGGATAGATGCAAGCACAATTTCCATTAAACATGTCCTCTTGGACCTGTATTTCCATTAAACATGTCCACTTTTGGTAATGATGCATGAGTTCATATGAGGTGATTTACTCATTTTTCAATGTAGTCCTATTGCCTACTAATTTGCAAAATTCAAGTATTGACCTATTTGATTCAACATCGATTTATATCTCAATACATGTTGGAGATTCTCAATTTTGGCTTGTGTTCTACATCTAATACTTAATAGCATGAATACACATTTTTGGTTCCCATATGATATGTCTTTTTGAGCTAGACATTTCCTTGCTCCATAAACATCAACAAAAGTCTATGTGACTAAAGATAACCTAAAGTCTTTTGTGTATCAAACATGATCAACTAATTGGAAAATAGTGATTTGCTTAAAACATGGCACATAGTCATTCACATAAAATATTTTAAAGTAGTCATGTAAGCATTAATCAATTTTGTGATTATAAGATGGGATGTGTCTTAGTTCCTTACAAGGGATTGTGGGGACGTTTGTGATTAAATTTCGATGAACTGAAAGTCAACATAAATAATGTCGAACATTTTTTGGAGCTATATTGGGTGATGTGAATTTTCTTGTTTTGCTTCATAGTTGAGGTTTACTCAACTTTGTAAGCCACGACATTAAGCAAACTATAGTGGATTCCTTACATCATCAATTATAGTGATGAGAATAAGGAGTCCATTTTGAAAGTAAAAGGCATAAAAGGGAGTTTTAAAATATCATTTTCATTTCATTAGAAAACGAAAATGGACTATTGGTTTTTAAAGAGAGGTAGTGAGCTATGTAGGTTGGGATGTCAGGGACATGCCAACTTCAACAAAATATTACTACATTTATATATTGATAGAGATATGCTTTAAGATTTTGTGATGTGTGTTACTTGCTAACGTGTCTTGAGTGTATAGTAAGTGTGGATTTTCATCAATAGAGAAATGGCAATTTAGATCCCATAAAAGATAACAATGATACTTTCTTGCACTTGAGATTATGATGGGCCCATGTTGTCACAATCCCTTTTAGTATGTGGATACCTATGTTATCTTTGTGTTCCACCTAAGATCCCTCTTGGTACCCTTAGTCGTTGAGCATTCACATTTAAAACCATTATCATGGAGTTACACATTAAAAAAGCTCTTTTTAGTATCTTCCAAACTTGAACTCCAATTTCTATGTTGTAGATATAGGCTCTACATGTCCAAAACTTGATTGGACTTTTTGATGTCATGTCAACACTAACATCAAGCCAACAAATCAATCCTTGTAAGTGAGTTTTCTCTTGTGTAGGACTCAAAATAGTCATTTTTCCACTTGTGCATGACTTTTCTAAATCCAAATTATTGAGTCAAGAGAAAGTCTTTATGAATCTTGGTATATATGTAGATTTAGGTGCAAAGCAAGTAATCCTAATGTGCTTCTCCACTTTCCAAGGCTCTCCAAGCTTTACATTGATGGCAATGTCTACAATCATAGTTGTGTTACACAATTAGTGAGTTTAAAAAAGTCTCAAAAGCTTATGTTGGAAAATGTTGAATTTTATTGTCTTAGACGTGTTATCTTTTGGTACTTTTTGTATATAACTCACAATTTTTATCCCAAGGGAATGGTATCATTCATGCATGACTTGAAGTGAGGTTGTTAAACTTCATGCCCTTGAAGCTTGGAAAAGAATCTAAACTTTCACCCCTTTAAAGGCCCACATATTGTGCTACCAATTTGTGGAGCCGTATGCATTTGTCTTCTCTATATATGGGTTTGTATGAATTCAAGTTTAAGACTACATGACAATTCTTTACAAACATGAGAATAAAGATGGCATGCAAGGTTGATTTTTGACTCAAATTGTGCACGTTTGAAGTGTTGGATGCTACATATTTGTTAAAAAGGAGCTAAAGTTACTTGCATCTCCATGAAATTTAAAGCATGTACTAGCCTTATGTTTGCTTGCCATAGATCTCAATTGGCCTTCTTACTAGAGAAATTGCATGTTTGACGTGTTGGAAGCTGCATATTTGTTTAAAATGAGCTAAAGTTATTTTTGTCTCCATGGAATTTAAAGCATGCACTAGCCTTGGTGTTTGCTTGCCATATATCTTACTTGGCCTTCTAACCAGAGAAATTGCACATATACATGTTGAAAGATTTGAAACTATTAAACATCTTGATTATGCTGGCCTTCTTTGTTAGGTGATAATTTGTGTTAGACCTTTCGTAGGCATCTTGAGGACATTGACACCCATTCATGGTAGCCATACATTTCTCTTTAGCTCAAGGATCTAATACTTAGACATTTTTTAGCTAGATAACTTTCTTTCCTCCCTCATGCACATTAGATAGGGTCCTAGATGTGCAAATTTCTAATTGTGATACTTCATTGAATCTAAGTGAAGAGGATAATATTACCTACATGTTAGTCCACTATAGTTCATCTAATCATCGGCTTATGGGTCCTCTTCGAGTCACACACACACACACACACACACACACACACACACACACACACACACACACACACACACACACACACACACACACACACACACACACACACACACACACACACACACACACACACACACACACACACACACACACACACACACACACACACACACACACACACACACGTATATGCATTAGTACTTGGTCTCTTGTTATAATGACCACACACACAGACACAATCACTCAATCTACTAGGATTTTTTACTTAGTCACACTCATCTAGTCAATAGTTACACTTGGGGGTGAAGGTAGGCACTTCTAAAGAGGTTGAAAATATTATTTGATCAAACTCACTCATATAATGTTATTACCATCAACAAGGTTCATTTTGGGCTCATTTCCTACTTGCCACATTGTAAGGCATTGCAAACTTAAAAACCCTACATAACTTTCTTATGATTTAATCTTTCTTAAATAAAAGACCTTCTACCTAAAGTTTAGCCTTGTTTAGCCTTGAGTCTTAGGCAAGTTTAGCCATCATCAAGAGATGCTCATTCATAAGAATGCTTATTGTGGCAAGTTTAGCATTGAGTCTTAGGCAATTGTTGTCCTTCTTTGATCAAAAACCCATGCCAATTTCTTTCAAAGGCTTCATTTTCATTTTCAATTTCATGCTTAGTTTTCATTTTCATTATTTCTACCACATAAGCTTGTGGCAAGTCCACAATACGAAGGTGGATTTATCTTGAGTACTACCTCCATTATAGTCTAACTAGGCTAATTAAGAAGCCTATAGTTATGTCTTTCCATGTTAAATGCTCATCTATATTATATGCAGTTAATAGTCATCATTTACTCATAAATATTCTGAGCATCTAGCTACATAGCTTCATCCTAGTATAGCTGAGTGCAATGGGTACTTTATTTTTTTTTCATTTTGCTATTCAAAGTAAGGTTTTATGGTATATAGGTTGGCTAAATCACCATTTTGGCTACATTGCTGATGATGTAAACTTGCTAAACTAGAAATGTTGGCGTTTGATCCGTAATGAAATTCATAGCCTCTAAAGGGTCTTTACATCAAGTTGTGCTAGGATGGCTCTCTACAACTTGCAGGTTTGAGGATGGTTTAACACTTAGCTTCCTTTTACATGTACTCTACAACTTGCAGCCTCTAAAGGCCCTTTACATCAAGCTATGCTAGGATGGCTCTCTATAACTTGCATGTTTGAGGATGGTTTTACATTTAGCTTCTTTTTACATCCCTTAATATGACATTATGGATTTTGAATAATACATAGATTCTTGGTATATGCCTAGCCTATAAAGTGATTGGGCTATCAATATGGCTTTGGATCCTTCGTCTTTGGGGCTTTCTAATCTTCTTGAACTTTTGGCTTCTGAACATTATCCATACTTTGCTCTGGTGCTAAAGAAGAAGGCTGAGAAGCTGGATCATTCCTCCTAGTCACCCTCTTCGATCCTTCAACCTGATCATTATCTCTTTTCCGCTTCTCTTTAACAAGTGCTTCAAATCCTTGAGATTTCGTGATGTAAGCATAGATAGAAATGACATCAACTCAATCATTCCATCTAGTCCCTTTTCTAATTGCATCTCCTATGGCTAAAAGTTCCAATGATGAAGCTCTTTCCTTCTTCTCTGCGTGTAGTGTATAGGACCATAAAGGAGATTTGTCCTTCGGTAACTGCTCCAATTGAAGACCATAGGCAACAACTTCTCTTGCCACCTCTCGCATCACATAAGAAGAGCGCAAAAGAGACTCCTCCAATAATTTCTTCATTTCTCCTTTACCAAAATTTGTTTTAATTGGTTGCTCTGTATCTTCGAAATGTATCATCTTATCCTTTCCGACTACCAACTTTAGCCTTTTTGCCTCTTCAAAATCTTGACAGTCCTTCTGCTCATGGTCTAGACTATCACACCACATGCAATGGCAAACACGATCATTTCTGGAAGAATTTATAAGAGTAGAAGAGGTTGGGGTAGAAATTGGAGCTGGGCTAAGTGGTTGCTGCTCCCTTCTAGTCATCTTGTTTTGTAGGTATTTTAAGTTCTTTAAAATCTCCTCCATCATATCTTCAACAGTTGGTTTCGCAATTTGGCTAACAATCGCAACAGGAATAGGCATAGGTATAGACATAGAAGTAAGCTTAGACACAGGATGAGAAATAGGAGAAGTAGTAGATAGTGCAATAGGAGAAGTAGGAGAGGTCGTGGTAGGAGAAGACATTGTTGAAGGTATCTACATCCCATTCTGCAAGCGAGCCTTCCATCTCCACCTCTTTGTCAATGTAGAGACTGCATCAACAACATCCTGCCAATCAGTCTTCAATCCCATAGGCTGAGCACGATCTTCAAGAAGCTCTCCCAACTCATCCTGAATTGCAGGTTTAGCCACCTGGAAGAATAACTCCACTTTCTCAGAGTTCAGAGCTCTTTGCTCTAGTGCATCCAATTGGTTGTATCGCTCTTCTAACTCCCACAACAACTCAGAAGCAATAAGTCCTTTGTTGGGCTGATAGACCCACTCTCTCAATTTCTTCCACGTAGAAATACCATAATCCTCCAGAAAATATTCGTCTTTGAGTGTTTTCTTGAAAAGTTCCAGTTTGAATCTTGCACAAACAAATCGGTCACTCTAACCCACAAAGCAGGCGTGACAAGCCGTAGGAAATAGTTGCTCCAATTGGACCGAAGAAGTGCATTTGGCTTTCAAAGGATTTAAGGTAAGCTGAAAAATTCCGGCCACCCATCAAATAATTTGCACTCACTAACCACAACCTCGATCGCTTTGGTTGCACCATGCGTATGCTCTTGTTCTTGATGCATCATTTGTTGTTGATCCAATTGTTGCTAATGTAATTGCTACTACTACTGCATAGATAACTGCATTTGCTGATTCTGCATCATAATGGCTGAAGAAACAGTTTGCAATAATGTCTTCATCTCATAGGTCGAAAGAGAAGCAGTCGATGAAGAGGGTGGATTAGTGGAAGAGTCTCCCATCTCGATAATCAGAAGCAACACTTTCACGTCGGGTTCACCAGATGTCGCACGGAATAATACGCACGGGGGTTCATGGAAGTCGCTCGTTGTAGGGACGCTTTCAGATGAGAGAAAAGATGATGAAGAGTACTTAACTCAAGAAATTTAGATGCAATAAGAATTCTCAAGTAGATTTATGTTTCCTTCGAGGCACAAGTTGTTGAAAAGACTCATTAATCATACATTTGGACAATAAAGTTTAACATATTTAATCAAGTCTGTAGTGTCAAGAATACCCTTCTTCTCTCTCTTTGCTTTAGTAGCATCTTCTTCCATGCAATATTACTACAAAGGATCTTTGTACTTCTTAGTTGTCTCAACACAACAAAGTTCAAGATGCAACCAATGTAGTAATGACATCCACAAGGTGATGAAGAGCCACATTCTTTATCGGTTCTTTAGGTAGTTGCTTCTCAGACTTCGATAGCAAAGCAAAGATAAAAAATTCTGATGAAGGAGATCCACTCTACGTGTGTGTACGAAGAAAAGATAGTATAAGCTTTCAAAGATATTACTCCTTTTGCTCCTATTCACATCTTCTTGGAGGCAGTCACGGCCATTCGAATAGCTACTTCCAAGTGAAAGGTGTAACATAGAAACCATGATAAGGCACATTGACAGAGAGAAATACAGAAGAAGAGATGCTACGTTATCTTCTTGGTAGTATGCTGGATTATTGATCAGCATCAGTTTTGGAAAGATAACATTCTTCCACGGCATCAATTTCTTTTCTATAACACACTAAACTTGAGTTTGAAGACCATCCTCGAGAAGCGATATTGTTCATTGTGGGTCCACCTTTCTCATTCGCTTGCAGTACTACTTGACAGCTAGTGTCCTTTCTATCTGATCAGCTATTCACAAAGTTCTCACAAAGGTAGACTTCTTCGTGATCTCGTTCTTGTTGTCGAACCCACCCTACCATCGTCTTCTTGTCCTTCTCCTCCTAAAGCATCGTCACCTTCCACCTTGTCTTCTTCTTCGCTTTCAATCTTCATCACGTTCGTGTCGTCATCACCTTCTGGTATGTCTCCATCGCCACTTTCTGGACTTCCTCTGTCGCAGCAATGTCGTCCTTCTTCGTCATAACAACGTATTCCTCTGTTGTCGTGTTTGCCCGTCTGCCTTCGACTTCATCTTCAGAGCTCACCATTCTTCCCCTTCATCTCTCCTCGTGCTTGATAGCCACCCCTTTCCAAACTCGCTGGCCATGTTGGTATTGTCAACATCTCTTCCTGATTCGGAGTACACGGCTCACAAAAGCTCGGTCCTTTTCTCTCCAGAAAAGCTTGCGATTACATCAGCCATGTCGCCATTCAAGCCATTACGAGTGTATTAAGCTTTCTCACTATTCTACTTATCAATGCCATCATAGTTTACGCCATCTTGCTTTTGTAAACGCTGCCACGTCCAGTCCCGCGGATTATGCCATTGACAAAGCAACTTGAAGTTCAGTAGCGGCCTCTTGTGCCTCATCCATAGATGGTGGTAAACCAAAAATGTGCCAGCATTGATCAGAAACATAATAATCCTCCAGTTCTTTTGTTTGTGACACTGGCATTGAGCCAAATATTAGCTATTCTCGTGTCTTTCCATCTATTTCATCTTCAAACCCTACGAACTCGTACTCCTTGAGAGATTCTATTTGATAGATAGTGTCAACTTGCTGGGATAAATTAGAGCCATGTGAACAAGATGTTTTTAAATTTGAGGGCCGTGTCAGTTGACCTCTGCAGTTTGAGCAAAATCACGTTGATGTAGGACCAGTCACTGTAGGATTTGGCCTTGTTGACCCAACAGCTCGAGCAACTGTGCATAACAACATACTGCCCCCCATCATTGTATGAGAAACGATGCAACAGAATGGTACTACATGTACCTGAAAATCTTGATCAACTATGCCTCGAGTGCCCTGAAATTCATCCATTCAAGTACTTATTTGTGGTACCCATGGCCTTTTATACAAAATTCCAGAAACAGAGATGAAGCGAGAATCCACTTGGCTACATAGTGGCACCAGAAGAGCTGACAAGAACTTTGTTTGCTTATCCTCTGGGCAGATCCTCCATTCCAAGGAGTAAATCAATTGCCTCAAATGCATAGCTTCCATCATTAAAGCTTTTTGTTTGTGTTATTCTAGAAAGTGTTTCACCAGTGGTTAAGCCAGTCAAAATATCTTGCAAGCTCTTTGAGCGCCAAAGTTATTAGTCAATGAGTTCGGTCTCTCCAAAGCGCTATCGCACGAGGAAAGTCCAAAACCAAGCTGGTCTTTTCCTTGGATCCTTGAGCCTTTAAAGCAATTACCTATTTTTCCATGCAATGTGCCCTCTCAAGAATATGTTTTGAAAAAGAACTTCGTGCCCAATCACTCATGCAGTTTGTAAATCAATCGAGTGATGCTTACAAAAAATTATGAATGCATTGAAGAAATTGTGCCTAGCTTACTACAGGTGCTTGTGCATCATCCAAATGCAAACACAAAAGATACACACAACAGGAAATAAATTCCTAATGACACTAGCTAATGTGATTAATTTCTTGGCGAAAAACTCCGCCCTTAAGTTTGCAGTGGTGGACACACAGTGTCACAACACCATGCATGTACACTCCATTCCACATAGCTCATCTCTCATTTGAATTGAAAAGAAAAGACAAGTCACTTAGCCGACCCTCTATCTCACACTTTGCTGATAGATAAAAACAGTGGCCATACTTACATTCCCATCTGGTTAGGATGACAGCTCACATCACTTAATGATTGTTGATGATGTCAAACAATGTATGATGATGAAGAGGTGTACCAAGGGAGGTAGCTGACAAATCGAGAACATGCGTTGATGTACGATCATCTATTTGCTCTGTAGAGTTAGATGGTTTGTGGAATCACAAGATGCCACACACCAAGGGAGGTGGCTTTGGAATTGCATCTTGGAAGGATCAACAAATGAGTCAATTGCTTTGAACTACAGGGTGTTGCTACATTTTCCATAGCCATCTTCTCACCACCTAAGGGTCTGTGCCACCTTTTCTTGAAGTGAGGCCTATCATGATAACAATTTTTTTTCTTTTCTCTCATAAAAATGTATTTTTTTATTTCTTATTTTTTTCTCTTTTTTCCCTTTTTTTTTTTGCTTTTTCCCCTACTCCCAAGGATGTTTCCACCTTTTCTTGAAGAGCACTTGTTAACATTATAAACATAGTCACAATATTATTTTCACTCTTACATGATACCTTATCATAATGGTTTCATAACCTAAGCAATTTGATGTCTTGGTCTCTAGTTCATTCACCTTTTCAAAAAAATTCCTTATTGTTGATCCCATCATGTTAAAAACTTGTGTCTTAATAGCTTTGCCAATTTGGTTTAAAATTATTGTAATCTAGCTTAATAAAATCAATTACATAAATTGTGCTAACCCTAACTAGAAGAAAAAAAGCCTATTAGGAGAAATATGGACTCTCTTTTTTGCCCCTTAAGGAGTGAATAAACAAATATACACCTAACCAATGAGAGAGCTAGGTTTCCAAATTCATCTAACATGAATCTTCTAGCCATAACTTGGCCCAAATCTGCCCTCAACAATAAAGTAAGGGGAAATGTGGGGAATACAATGTTGTCACTTCCTAAAAGTTTATGACTCAAATTTTCATTTTCATTTTTTTAAATGTTTGACTTTTCATTTCTCCCCTTTTCAAATTTCCCCTTTTTCTTAGGCTAAGCTCAAATTTATCATAATTCTTTCCCCGCTTCTTTCCTGACGAAATTTTATAGCCTCATTGTTGCTTGCCCTATCTATAATCTTGTGAAATTTCATTTCCTCTACACAAACACAAAGTGAGTTTCACATATTTTATGAGAGCAAAGCTTGTTCTACCAAAGCCCTAAGATTTTTCTCACAAAACTTTACAAGTATATTGTTCTTTCCATGGATGTTCTATGGTAAAGTTTCATCTCATTTGGACAAAATCTGTACAAGTTATGTGCATTCTCTGACATGTAATTTCTTTTGTTTTGGTACTCCAAGAGTCTCTTACAGTCAAAAACAATGATATTTTGAACAGTCAACTTCTTCTTCAACATCTTAGGGTTTCTTGGTAAACAAAGTTGTAGGTATGTTGTCTTGTTTTTTTGTTGCTCCATAGTTAAATTTTATCTCATTTGGATAAAATCTATGCAAGTTATATGTATAGTGAGCTTTCCTTTGTTTTTGTACTCCAAGAATCTCTGAGGCTGAAGAACAATGATTTTTAAAAAACTCAAATTCTTCAATATCTTTGGGCTTCTTTGCAAAGAGAGCCACATGTATATTGTCATTTTTTTCTGTTGCTCCATGGTTAAATTTCAACTCATTTGGACAAAGCCTATGTAAGTTATATGTATGCTTTAACACTAGATTTCTTTTGTTTCTATACTCCAGGAATTTGTCACTGAAGGAACAATGGTCTTGTTATAAGTCACAGTGGGGGTCTTCAATAGGAAAGATAATGGCGGTAATTGGATTTGTGATAAGTACTATAAGTTGGATTGGATTTTGATGCTCCCAAGTACTCGAGGGAGTTTCAAGGTCAAGCGTAAGGATGTTCCAAACCCCAGTAAAGATTGGAAAGGTAGAATTTTAGAGTTCAGAAAAGTGTTTAATGAAGCAAGTACAGTAACAGAAGTGTTGATCCAACATGTTTATATGTACAAACAAATCTTTGTACACAATGAGAACTACATTGCAAATTATAAACAAAACAGTAAGTTTTTAAATTTTATCATTGTTTATTATTTGCATCAAAGTTGTTTTAAAAAATCTTTGTAGTGTTCTAATTCAATCTTGTTTTACTGATAGCTCTATATCCATCGACTTTGCATGAATAGTAGAATGCGGAATGTTTAAGCAAAAGATACATGTTTGGCATGAAGACACAGGTTCTTTGATATATGATAATAACTAAGCAAGTCAACTTACAACTCAAAATATCATTTTTTATAATTCATTATATGTAGTAGAAAGCTAGAGATTGCAACATGTCCCATTGTTGCCACTATTTAGTGGTGAATGGTTAATTGATAGCTTGGAGTTGTCAAGAGCATGTAAGTGCAATATAAAATCTGACATCAATAGTGCTATGAAACCCGCCACATGCTCCAAAGATGTGTATCTTAGTTGGTTTATTCCATTCTCATTGTTTGCATATTTGTTTGATTCATGTGATGTTCTGAAGAAAATAAAGATTACTTATCAATGCAAGTGTCCATCCGAGGAGGAAAGGATGCTTCAGCTATGAGTCTTGGCAAGTCAAAAGAACACATTTTGATAAGACGATTGAGTGTTGGGTCAACCAATATGATCTTACATTCAGGTAAATCTTTTTTACTACTTTGCATGCCTTGATTCAACTGACATAGGTCTTGCTTAGATGAATTGTCGTGTTAGTCGCATTTATTTACCATTATTTTTGTCTTTATTACATGTATTTCATCTCTAAACAAACTTTGTGCATTCTCTTTTGATATTGAGTGTGATGTAGCCTTTGCTATATATGTTTTGTGCACTGAGGTGTAAGAGGATAGTGACGAAGACATCGATGCACCCTCTCGACCACAGCTAGAGTATTTTGAGAGAGAGCCTCAGGAGATCGCTCTTGATTTGTGCATAGAGGGAACACAGAGTAGCTTAGCCATTGTGTGCACCCACCTCCCTGCCTTGATGAGGCGCCGACTTGAGCGATGAGCCACCCCTTGCTTCTCTCCATGCTGTCACTATCGAGGGGGTGGAATATCTACTCATGCAAGATGTATTAGAGATTTTGGAGCTAAGAGAATAATAATTATATTGTATCATGGTGCATGATACACATGATGATTTTATAGATTTTGATATACAAGATGCCTAGCACATGTTGATGAGGTGGCTCGATATGATGGCATGAGCGTCGATGACATCTTTGCCATTGTAAGCATCTAAGAGCAGATTGAGGATGCGACGCCATAGTATGAGATCTCTGATGAGGAGTTTGAGAAGTTTGCAAGAAAGCCTTTTTCGTCCTCGATTCGATTGCATAATACCTTCCCAAGAGAGACGAGGGTGGCCTAGTGCAAGAGCAAACATGGATGCTCCATTATAGCAGTAGATAGATGATGCAGAGAAGATAATGTTCTCGGTTTCCCACATAACTTCACCAGTAGTAGGACCTCTAGGGCATCAGGACCCTCCATATCAAATTTTTTTGGGATTAGGTTTCTAGAGGAGCCCTAGCCAAAGGCTTGCATCTAGGGGTCTAAATCTACTGGAGGCCCCTAGACACAAGCCTCCAGCTAGGGCTACTCTAGGGTCTCGATATCGACAAAATTTGATATGGAGAGTCCCGATGTCCTAAAGGCTCTACTGGTTAAGTTGTGCATAAATCCGATGTATATATCTTTAGCAGACTCCATACATAGTGAGTTTGACACTAATCTTGTATAATGCTGGACATTATCTATATAGATGAGTTTTCATCTAGGCAAGGTGGTCGATCTGATAGCCAAGGAAGGGTGAAGGATTCGGCATTTGAAGGATGGGCCATTTAAGACCATCTCGAGACCAACTCCAGCTTGGAGAAAGTAGTGCTACTTTGACATTTAAAGCTACTCTACTTATTCACTAGTACTAGGTCTAGGCCACTTTTCTCCATGGTGGCCCATGGCATGGTTGCTAGTGTTGAAGACCCCATTGTCATTAGGCAGGAACTACTGGGGCAAAATGTATTGTTGCCTATGATTAAGAATAACTTTGACCATGGGAAGCCTAGCTCGAAGAAGCCTATGAGAGAGTAGATATACATATTGAGTAATGATATCTCATCACCAATGTAATGCACTTTGTAATCTTCTCTTGAAGTAATGAAAATGGATGTTTGTTGGATTTGCGTGCAAAGTAGTTTGTGATACATGTCATTTATTATTATTATTTACTTGAATGTTACATTTATTTATTGGATTGATACGCAACACGATTCATACCCTAAATTAATATGCAGTGCTTTATCGAATTCATGCGCAACATGTATTCCTTCGAACACATGTAACAATAACTCAAAGGAATAAATAAAAAAAATAACAAGCACCTAAATAAAAAAATAAGACACGCCAAAAAATTTGTGTTCATATTCATAACAATTTACATGGGATCCATTTAAACCAGGGTTTTACAAAATCCCTTCAGAAGCTACATTCCATATATGTTTAAGTAGTACACCCGTATTGTTGTTGATCTCCGCGAGGACTATCCTTGCATCGCCAAAAGAACCTCACTATCAGATCCCTATTGGTGATGGTGACCCTCCTTGCATGCACCACTGCATAGATTGAGTCTCCAAACAAGTTGATGAGGTTGGCTTTAGTAGCTTCTTATAGTGCAAGGAGGGCCTCGATAGTCTAACGATCGGATTTTTACATGTGTGATCCATTTGGGAAGTGCCTCTGTTGTTCCTAATAGTATGCCATCCATAATCTCTTGCACCAGCTTCTAGAATGGAGCCTTTGTCAAGAATCGCGTGGTGGGGGGAGTTGCTCAAGATGTTGCGCCGAACACACACAGAATGCACAAGGAGAAGCTCACTCAAGAGACAAGAAGAGAGATGGAGGCCAAAACGTTTTCTTGCTGGTTTCTTCTTCTTCTTCCACACACTTTACAATGTACACAAAGTATAGATAAGATACAACATAAAGGAAAGTGGCCTACTAACTCAAACAATGCATAACCGACTACACTAGTCGACTGGCGCTATAACTATGCCAGCTGTAAATAGGTGTAACAACCTGAATATAATAAGTAATGAGTCAGTGGCCATGTGAGAGTCATAATGACCACAACGCGCTAAGTGTAGACGTGTGGACCCATCTAACCTGGCGGTCCATCATCAATGTCCACATGTGTTGAGCTTGTCATCTCAACACTCCCCGTCAAGCTCAACTGCATCTCTGCAACTCCAAGTAAGCTTCAAAACTTTTGAAGCTTCTCTGTACCCAATGCCTTCGTGAAGATGTCAGCTATCTGATCCTGTGTGCTGACATACACCAAGTCAATCTCACCTGCTAGTACCTTCTCTCTCACAAAGTGGTAGTGTACCTCAATATGTTTTGTCCTGGCATGGAACACAGGGTTCCTAGCCAACTGTATACTGCTCATGTTGTCACAATAAATGACAACTGGACCTTCCACCTGCACATCCAAATCAGCCAATAACTTTTGTAGCTATACTATCTCACATGCTGCAACAGCAGCATCTCTATACTCAGCCTCTGTACTCGACAAAGCAACTGTAGATTGTTTTTTGCTGCTCCAAGCAACTGCTGCACTACCAAGAGAGAACATGTATCCGCTGGTAGATCTTCTATTAGATATACTACCGGCCCAATCTGCATCTGTGTATCCAAACACCTGTACATCTGTACCTGCCTCATAGAAAAGTCCATAATGTAATGTGGACTTCACATATCTTAATATGCGTCTGACTGCATCCAAATGTGGCTTTCTAGGTACTTGCATAAACTGACTCACAAGACCAACAACGTAGCTCAAGTCTGGCCTTGTAATGGTCATGTAGATCAAACTCCCCACTATCCTCCTGAACATAGTAGGGTCTTCTATCTCATCCCCAACATCAGCACTCAACTTTACATTCTACTCCAATGGGACTGAAAGTGGTTTGCATGCTGTCATACCATACTTGGACAACATATCCAAGCCATACTATCTTTGGGAGAGCCATATACCATCATCACATCTGATCACCTCAATGCCAAGGAAGTACCTTAGCTCACCTAAATCCTTTATCTCAAACTTCTTCTTCAAAAAATCCTTGACTTCATCAATCCCACTATCACTATCACCTGTAATAATCAAGTCATCCACATAGATGACTATGATGACCAAACCTGCATCTCCCTTTCTCACATAAAGTGAGTGATCAACATCAAAAACATAAAAGCCAATATTTACAAGATACTCTCTGATTTTGTCAGACCATGCTCTAGGTGCTTGCTTGAGCCCATAGAGCGCCTTCTTCAACCTGCACACATACGTGGGTTGCTTTAAATCCTCATAACCTGCTGGCTGATCCATATACACTTCTTCCTGCAGATCACCATGCAAGAAGGCATTCTTCACATCCATTTGCTGCAACCTCCAACGTTTGGTTGCTGCCAAAGCAATCACACATCTAATAGTTTCCATCCTAGCAACTGGACTGAAGGTTTCATCATAATCTATGCCATATGTCTGGGCATAGCCTTTTGCAACCAGCCTAGCTTTGTACCTACTAATAGAACCATCTGCATGGTTCTTAATCTTGTAAACCCACTTACATCCAATAGCTTTCTTACCCTTCGGCAATGATACTAGATTCCAAGTCTTATTGGCCTCTAATGCAGCCATCTCCTCATCCATTGCTGCATTCCAATGAGCATGACCAACACCCTCCTCAAAACATGTGGGCTCAACATCCTCAACTAGTTTTACCATATAAGTATAATGGTGAGCTGCATAACCTTCAAAACCAAATCTTTTAACACGGTATCTCACCCTGCTAGACCTGCATACCACTGGATCACTCAATGGAGTCTTTGCATTAACGCGTGCTCTCTGCACACCTGGAGTACTCACTGAAGGAATACTAAGCTCATCATCCAAGCTCTCTGAGCCACTCGAGTCTCCATCAAGAACTGCATCAATGCCATCTGACACTTTATTATTTCCTTTGTCTTTACCTGTAGTGCTGCTAGATGCACCTGAAGATGTAGAGGTACTCCTTAGTCTCCCAAACCAAGGACTACCAGATGATGTCTCTGGTCCACTAAGAGTCCGTGATTCTTGCTTTTCAGCTTGCACATGAGTGTCATCATCATCATCATCATCATCCAATGCATCACCACTAGATGCATACCAATTGCTCATTTCATCAAAGATGACATCCCTGCTCACTTTGAACTTACATGTGACAGGGTTATAACAGCGGTACCCTTTCTGCTCTAAAGAGTATCTAATAAAGACACACTTTTCAGCCTTTGGATCCAGTTTCTTCCGCAACTCATTTGGCACATGAACATACGCAATGCAGCCAAACACTTTCAAGTGTGAGACATCAGGCTTCTTACCTGTAAAACATTCTTCAGGGGTCATACCATGAACTGCAGCTGTGGGGGTTCTGTTCATAATATAAACAGCAGTATGAACAGCCTCAGACCAAAAATGCTTAGGCATATTCTTTTCAGCCATCAAGGCGCGTGCAACTTCTGCAATATGCATGTTTTTCCATTCTGCAACCCCATTTTACTGTGGGATATACTTGCATGTGAACTGTCTCTTTATCCCATGAGACCTCACAAAATCACTGAACTCATTCGAGAGGTACTCTCCCCCTCCATCTGACCTCAAGCACTTTACTTTCAAGCCTGTTTCTCTTTCAACTGCAGCCTTGAAAGTTCTAAAGTGCTCAAGCGCTTCACTCTTTTCCTTCATAAAATATACCCACAGCTTTCTAGAACAATCATCAATGAATGTGACAAAGTATGAACTAGCTCCAAGAGATACATTTTGTGTAGGCCCCCAAATGTCTGTATGCACAACATCAAGGATATTTCTGCTTACATCTCTGTCATATGAAAAAGGTTGTCTTGCCTGCTTACCAAACTGACATGCTTCGCATACCTTATGAAAGTCTGCAACTCAATGTAGGCAAACCTGTAACCAACCCTTTGGACTACATTAATTTCAGCCTTTGTACATTTGCATGTCCAATGCATTTGTGCCAAATTTCAATGTTTGCAACAACACCTTTTCCTTTAGCATACATAGCAGCATTCATAGTAGGAATTCCAGCATCCAAAGTAAACATACGCCCAACTCTACTTCCCTTTGCAACTGTGGTATGGCTGGTCATATGATTGGATGCACCTGAATCAACATACCAAACATCATCATGTGTTCCCTTTCCTGTAACAGCATTCAGTATATGATGCATAACAAACAGACGTTCATTTTTGTCTTCATTCTGTCGTGAAGACGATGCATAGTTTCCTTGCTGCAACTTACCACTGCGGATATCATCTTTCTTAGCATAACATTAGACTGCATTATGACCTATTTTGCCACAGTACCGACACACAATACTAGAATTGTTAGAGCCTCTGTTTTGCTATCCATCACTTCCTCTAAAGCTCCCCCTGCCTCTAAAGTTACCACGACCTCCTGAAACCTGCATATCACCAAATTGCTGATTCAATCTGTTTTGCTGGTTGTCACTACCACGTCCTATACCACGGCCTCTTGAAGAAAACCTGCCATGTCCCCTTCCTAAACTGGAGTAGAAAGCTTGGATCTGTTCACCACTTCTTTCAGATGTCTCACTCTGCATGTTGATCTCTTCAGTGATCATAAGAGAGACCAAATCATCGAAATCTGGGAATGGCTTTCTAACATATACGGAAGTTACAAAAGACTTCCAAGCCATTTCATTGTTAAGTCCACCCAAGGTTGACGACACCAAATCATCATCATCGGGCATTGCATCAATCGCTGCCAATGCATCTGCAATGCTCCTTACCTTCAGTGTATACTCATTGATAGACATCTTCCCTTTCTTCAATGTATTCAACTCTTGCTTGAGTTGAATCTTTCGTGCCTTTGTATTTACAGAAAACATACTTTCAAGTATGGTCCAAGCTGCATATGAATTCTCTGCATTTCTAATGTGTCACAGCATATGATTGTCAATTACTGCAGACAACCAATACATGACCTTTTTATCTTTTGCATTCCATTCCTTCCGTGCCTTTGTCTCTTTTGCAAGCTGGAGGATCACTCACCTCCGGCTCCTTTTCTTCACCTGAAACAAACTCATAGAGGCCCTTTCCAATAAGGAAGTTCGTGACATGGAACTTCCATGTAGGGTAGTTGTTCTTGTCGAGCTTCTCAATGATGGGGCTTCCACTGTTCTCTACCATTATCACAAGACTAATACCAAACAGTAAGCAAATCTTTTGCAATCCTCGACCTGTAGTGCACAGCAATACACTAGACAGCCTTTTTCACTGTCTGCTCAACAATACATGCAATCTACAACCAGTTTGCAGATAAACCTTGTGTTTACTCGCTGGTAAACACCTTTGAACTTACAGATCTGAAATCTGTAACCTGCGCACCCACTTTCGGTCAATACATTCGAAGTCACAGTGTACCCTGAAACTGTTGTCCGTAACCTTGCGGCTCTAAAACGGGGCCTGAAACGGCCTCAGATGCCCAAAATAACTGTTGGAAAGCCCTAAAGACTTACCTGCAGAATATATAGCGCTCTTCGCGCACACCAAATCTCACTGCAATTTGAGATTTTTGCTCTGCCCTGCTTCCGGTGCCTCCACAGGCACTATCCAAGAGAAAGAGTAGAAGAATGGAAGAGTTTCTTACCCGTGGCTTGCTTCCTCGTACTTTGCTTCTTCTCCTTCACTTCAGCCTTCAAAATCAGCCTTTCTCAGTGGCGCGGCTCTGATACCATGTCAAGAATCGCGTGGTGGGGGGAGTTGCTCAAGATGCTGCGCCGAACACACACAGAATGCATAAGGAGAAGCTCACTCAAGAGACAAAAAGAGAGATGGAGGCCAAAACGTTTTCTTGCTGGTTTCTTCTTCTTCTTCCACACACTTTACAATGTACACAAAGTATAGATAAGATACAACATAAAGGAAAGTGGCCTACTAAGTCAAACAATGCATAACCGACTACACTAGTCGACTGGCGCTATAACTGTGCCAGCTGTAAATAGGTGTAACAACCTGAATATAATAAGTAATGAGTCAGTGGCCATGTGAGAGTCATAATGACCACGATGTGCTAAGTGTAGATGTGTAGACCCATCTAACCTGGCGGTCCATCATCAATGTCCACATGTGTTGAGCTTGTCATCTCAACAGCCTTTGGTATCAGGAGGTGTGTGGTCTTCTGGTAATGGCAGATCTTACAAAGAGCCAATATGCTTGGCCTCCATTGACACTTGCGATGTTGGCATGGTGGTGCTGGTGGTGGAGCTGGGGGAGGTGGCCTATGTATGGGATTTTTAGGGGGTATCTCTAGGCTGCTTGCTTGGTACGTGCCATGTCTTCTAGAAGAGGAAACTCAAAACTCAAAAGTGAAATGTGTAAAATGAGGTGAAACTTTAAACTTATAGCTAAACTTTTTTAAAACCCTTAAACTTAAATTAATGGATCTAGGCTTTGGAAAAATATGATGAATGATCCAATTGATGTGAAATTTTACATGTGGACTCCTGTAGGACACATCAACCACCCAAAAAGATTCAAGTCCCCAGACACGAGCCTTCGGGCTTCGAGCAAGTGTTTGAGAGGCTTCTAATGGGGCCAAATTTTTAATATCATTGAGTTTTTATGATGCCCGGCATGTGCGTGAAGTTCCACCAGATTCTGATTGATAAAATTAACGGTTCAATATTTTTTTAAAAATGCAGTAACTCGATTATACTTCACTAATAATTAAAAAACTCACCAACGAGTGTGCACAACTGCATATTAAATGTATTTTCAATCAAACTACGTGAAACATTAGAAACTTGAAATTTCACAGAAAATAAATCATGGGTAAAATGGAATATCGCATATCGGATATAGTGTTGCCAAACCACTAAATACTATAAAGATATAGTGCATTGTCCCATGTACAGCTAATCATAGACGTGTGTGCCATTGTGCATTGAATTTATCCTCAATGAAACTACTTACAAATTTGGAAACTTGAAGATTCACACAATGCAAATCATGGTCAAAATAGAATAACACATATCAAATTTAGCATTATGAAACCATGAAATACATGGTAGATAGTGCATCACACTAAGAAAACTAGAACTAAGCAAGGAATTAGGCTCTATTTTGCAGGTCACTACTATCAAATGCTTGAAGGTCTACTGGAAAGATAACCCAAAACTAAGCTCCTTACAATCTACAACCAAACCTGAGCTAAAAACATAGATCCAATTACAAGGTAGCTTCTCAAAGTATATTGTTGACATTAAGATTAAATGCATCCTTGTTATTTTGTAGATCTTATGAATAAGAACCATATCTATAGGCTTAATAGTGCTACGTCGGGCATGAATGGTGAAAAGTTGGCAATCACTCATTAGATCAATTAAGTAGCTTGCAGCAGCTTCTTGGAGAGCAAGCAAGGCTTGGCTTGACCATCACCCCACATTCCTTGCCTGGTTCCTTGAAAAGAACTTGTGATGATGCACTGACTACAGATCTTGTAGTATTTCTCGCACCAACCTAGAGAATGGTGCCTTAGGAATAATCAAGTTGGAACTGTTATGGAAATTCCTTATCTCATGTATCGCAGTTGTGCCTAGTCTCCATCTTTGCTTCTTATGTGTTGGAGGATGTGTATTACCAGTTGGAGGAGTAGTGGGAGGTGGAGCAACTAGAGCATGTGGACCATTATTTCTAGACAATGGCAAACCATCATTATTGACCACACTAAGGCCACCATTGTTGACCATAGTAGCACCACCATTATTAGCTATAATAGGGCCACCATTGTCAACCACCAGGGGACCTTTGTCACTCATAGTATGCTTACTAGATTTGGAAGAGTGTTGATCTCTTGATCTCATAGGAGCCTTCTTGATAGGAAGCTTGGAATGTGCCATGGTTATGATGAGGAAGGATAGAAAGGTGGAGGGCAAAGTGAAGAGTAATGGGAAAAAATGAAAGGAGAGACTTGACTTACATACGAAACTTTTAAACTTAATATGTTGTAAATGAACTATAAAATTATTATTTAATTTCATTTCTCCACCCCATCCCTACCTCTCTCTGTCTCCTACCACCCCCTCATTCTCCTCTCTCTCTAGGCCAATGAATGTTCCAATGTTTGGAATCTTCATATCTTTGTCTTAGAATTTCAAAATTGACTTTTCATAATTAAAAAACATAGTTCAAAATCAACTTTGACAAACACAGTGGCAAACCTTCAAAATTTTAAACAAAATTTGTAAGACATCTCATGTATAAGATAGGAGTATTAATGTGTCATATCCTTAGTATTGTGCTCTCTCATGGACTCTAAATGCATCAAAATTGTTATCTTTATTTAGGTCTCCATTTCTTGCCTCTCTCTCTTGGGTTGTCAACAATTCTGGGTGGTGTTGTCTAGCTGTGTTCTTTTCATATTTCCCTACTTATAAATTCTACTTGAGAGGTTTTGGACTTGTTTTCTTTTTCCTGATATCGTATCTCTAATCTCCTATACCACCATTGGAATAATTACCTCATAGAATTGGAATCATTAATTCCACCTTCATGATCAGTTGCCTTTTGAAAAGTACAGTGAGCTTGCCAGTGAGATCATCCCCTGGCTTGAGTTGAGCATACTGCCAAACTTCCTTGATCTACAAAGTATGGACCATTTGTTTCAAGTGTATGCTACACAAGAAGAGAGATTAGAAACACAAACTAATTCGAAATGATGATATTTTTTTGTAATGGTGACAACAATGACCATATAGTGTGTTATGTTGTTTGTAGTCCATGCCTCCACCATAGAGTTGTGAAATATAGCAACTGTCTCTTTAAATGTTTTGGCATCACCATCCCTAAACCTCAAATTTGGTAAGAGAGCTAATAATCTATCTAGGTGTATCCACACTTCTGACTTCACAATCCTCATTCATCCCCCATTGCTCCAATCTGGAATAGCAAGGTGCAACTTTTTCCATGCTTCATACTTCTCTAGTTGTTTTAGAAGTATATTGCCTTCCCGATCTCGAGGTGGAGATATAAACTTCCTAGCCTTGGGTCCACCAAAGCATAGTTTACAAGGGATATTTCCACTCTTGCTTGATTTTTTCTCGTCCTTTTTTATTTCTACTTGGCCCTCGTGTAATCCAACTTCAGAGAGGACTTGTTCTTGCATGCAACATTAGTTTGTAACACGGGTTGCATCTTGTATGCAAAGCATATATATTCATATACTAGCTTCTCAATTATTATAACCAAACAATGCAATGTGCAAAAGTGAACCCTTGTTAGTGGTATTTCCAAAATAGGGTGCCAATTTGGATCCACTAGAATTAGCATTCCATTTCTCATGACTTTCTGATCACATGTTGGAGTACTCTGTTGTCCTACCTTGGCAAGCCATTCTTTCTTTCCATCTTTCCCTTTCTTCCTAGTTTGCATGCAATAATATATGCATAGAAATTTTGCATTCGCTGCATTTGATAAACCAAACATACACTTCAATGTTTTTAAATCACCTGCAAGATGCCATTCAACTTGATAGTCTCAAAACCCCTCAACGTGTAAAATTGTTTCATTATTTTATTATTATTGAAAAACATTGGGTATATTAGTGAGGTTTAAAAAACTTAAGTAATTCATGGTCCTCCTTTGGTACTTCAAGTGTTTCGAACCACCATATTTCATTCTCAGATTGCACATTGAAGTATAAAGGATGATTTTCATTGATGTTGGGATCTAATGTTCGATTCATAAGTGTTATACTACTCACACATGCAAGTTTTTTCCCCTTGATAATCTCACTCTCATCAAGTTTGAGGACAATTGTTGGATGCATTAAATACAAAGGAAACTTATTTGGAACCATACTTCAGTATGTATGTGTGTTCCAGATGCATAGGCTCACGAATTAGTTCTAAAAATTTCTCATTTAGTTGTTTTCAAGCCTTCTTCATGTGAAATGGTATTGCTTGAGGCATTACTCGCTTAGTTTTGAAGACTTGCTTAAAACCTGTATCTAATTGTTGATAGAGCATACTGTATGACTTAGAACTCATTCCCACCTTGTCACATAATCCCTGAGCATCTGTAGTAGCAAAAACAAGTTACTCACATCCCTAATATGTTCACTTGTGATACCATGTGCAATGTACATGAATTTACAATTTTCCAATGAATTTCTAACCATACTTGCTTAGGACTTTGGCAATAGTATCATTCTCTGCATGAGGGAACATATTTCTCATTGTAGTAAATTGAGCATACATCCATCTATGATATTTTCTACTTCCTTTGGTTAATTGGTGAATTGGTTTAACTAATCGGATGCGTCGATGTGCTTCTTTGGTTTTTAAAGTGGGCTCAATCTCCAAAGATTTTGTGAGGTTCCTCTTTGTGTTTTGATTATCCTTCTCTAAGTCCATAACTTTAGACTGTAACGCCATATTTTGCACGTGTGTAGCATGCATAGCATCTTCAATGAAAAACATTGCTTGTTGTAGGCTTTGGTTCTCCCTATCCTTCTTAGCCAATAATCTATCCTTTTCTATCAAAGTCTGCATATTCCCTTGTAATCTTGTTTTCATATTTGTCAAGGCTTAATGAACCCCTGCTAATCCTTGTGTGATAAGTTTGCATGTGTATCCATACAATCCTTCATTTCCTTCACAAACAAACTTTACAAATGATGTAAGCCCTTCAA
Organism: Lygodium microphyllum; assembly: GCF_053477565.2. Classification (NCBI taxonomy): domain Eukaryota; kingdom Viridiplantae; phylum Streptophyta; class Polypodiopsida; order Schizaeales; family Lygodiaceae; genus Lygodium; species Lygodium microphyllum. The sequence continues at coordinate 92,254,381 of NC_141136.1, read as the reverse complement.
ATTGTGGTGGCCTTTGAGTGAGTGGATCGGGTGGATAAATGCACCCATCAACCCAAAGGTCCTATTTTTTTTCCTTTGCATTTCTTTCTTGTCTTATTGCATCATCCCTTTCCACAATTCTTTTGAACATTTTTGCATATTCATCCTTCAATCGAAAGTGAATATCTCTCTTTCTCTTGGTGCATCCTACACCTGCATTCTGTAAAGAAAAATGTACGCCAATTTTAACTTGGATTAACATTCAAATTACACAATTATACCCCTTTCATTCACTATATATATGTTCTTTTTTACCCAGTTGGATATTGTCTCTTTCTCTTGATTTCATCATGATAGATCCTAATCAACCCCTAATTAGCTTGTAATCTTAGCTTTTAATCTACCTCTAATTAGTATCAAATCTTATCTTCTGTTTTATCCAAAATATTCTCTCTCTCTCTCTCTCTCTCTCTCCAAGAATTGGCCAAAGATATTCAAACACATTTATACAGAAGCTTGGCTAGTAGAAAACAATAACATCATCTTATCTTCTGCCCTAATTTACTCTCACTCACTCTATCACTTATTTTCTTAGTTCATCTCACACAGTCCTCTCTCTCCCCCTTCTCCCCTCCTCTCTCTCTCTCTCTCTCTCTCTCTCTCTCTCTCTCTCTCTCTCTCTCTCTCTCTCTCTATGAACTGATGCTTAAGGTTTAAACAACAATTGTGAAAAATAATAACATCATAGAGATTTTAAAAATAAAGATACCTCCATTATCACTTGATTGCTTGTAGTATAGACTGTTGAAGAGGAAGATATCTTATAGCACGGTACTGAAGAGGGAGATTGCTTATAGCTGGGTAGAGAGTGTTGTAGATAGAGATTATTTGATTTCATCAAATGGTATAAAACCACTCCTTAATGCTTCTTCAAAAGAATTTGTATACAAGAAACAATATTCTAGAGGGAAGGAGAAGAGTATACAAAATTTGGAACAAAACTAGAGTTTTCAAAGGGAATGGAAAAATGCCCTGAAATAGGCATATACTTGTCCAAAAAAGATAAAAATTTACAAAGGTGTCTTTGGGTAAAAAATAATCTTAAAATATAATGTGTACATAATTTTATATCGTTTTTTGACTTTCACCCTTTTAAGAAGCTAGATTAAGAATGATTCTAATATATTTTAACATTGAAAAGTCATGAGGGCATCAAAGAGCCGTATGTCAATGATTGGTTCCATTTTTAGAGAGAATAGAATTTTTTTTTTTAGTTATGAGGATTTTGAGAAAAAGTGACCGTATCCTATAGTTTGGGAATAAAATAATAGTTAAAATCTATTGAAAATACAAATATGAGATTTTCTTGATTGTAGAAGGTCTCTTATTATAATATTATTTTGGAATCTCTTTTTAGAGAGAGAGAGATGAGAGAAACCCCTTAAGGGGCAAAAAAGAGAGTCCATATTCTCCTAATGCGCAATTAGTCCCCTTAGTCTTGGGGTAGCCCTATATCCTCTAACTCTTATTTTATCCTTCAAATTATGACATCCCTAACCTAATATACCTTTACTAATCCCCCTTTTTTATTGAGAGAAGGAAGTTGTTTCTTGGTACTAACGTCATGGAATTTTTTAGTTCTTGCCCCTTTTCTTATTTCTCTTGCATCATTCTCAAGTTGTCACCCTATATATAGCACGCCCTCTCACTACATCATTGTTTGTTGAAAATTAATGGCTCCTTCTTCATGACCCAATCCCTATCTATCACCATTCTGCTTCTCTAGCTTACCATCTCATTATCCCATTCCACTTTCATTACAACTACTCCATGTTGTGATAACTCTTCTAGCCACTTTCTTGTCCATATCACCCATCTTTGTCTAATGGTTTATCTCCCCTTACTATGTATTCGACATTCCAACCCTATCTTGCCTTCTCATTTAGCTCCACCACCTCTATTCTCTGGCTAATCCAACTTTTACTATCAAGCATGTTACATGCGGCTTCTCTCTCCTTTCCCATATGCCCTTTGTTATTTTATGCCCTCCATAATCCTACAACAATTGCTGATAACAATTGTCATATCCTAGTGTCAAGATTGTGGGAGAGAAGGAAGGAGTCTCACTTGTAGCTTTCTTGCTTGCACAATGGGGGAATACACACAGAGGTGGAGGCTGAAAAACAGTTTTCCTCTTCTTAGTTGTGTAAGCCAAAAGAACTCAAGTACAAAGAAATAGAAGAACCCTATATATGGGTCTCAAACCAAACTCAACTAACTAAGGTGGCATACTAACTGAGCCACGAACTAGAGTAGATAAGGATAGCTATCATGTAGCTATTATTCATGGGCGGTGTATCAACCGCGTTTGCAACTGACAAGTCGGTGACATAAATACACAACAGTCACCCTGGCGTATCACGAGTGGAGCTCGATATCTCAACACTCCCCCTCGAGCTCAATCCCAATTCCTACACACCAAGCAGGTCTCTGAACTTGCGCAACTTCTCTGCGCCCAATGCCTTCGTGAATATGTCAGCTACCTGATCCTCTGTGCTGACATAAACTAGATCAATAAGACCTAGTAAAACCCTCTCTCGCACATAGTGATAATGTATCTCAATGTGCTTTGTTCTAGCATGATAGACTGGGTTATTTGCCAAGCGTATACTACTCAACTGGCCCATCTGTAGACTGATGCATATCATAAAGTAGCTTATGCAACCAAGCTACCTCACATGCAGCCATTGCTGCACCCCTGTACTCAGCCTCTGTGCTCGACAAGGCAACTGTAGGCTGTTTCTTGCTGCTCCAAGTGACTGCAGCACTCCCAAAAGAGAACACATATCCACTGGTAGATCGTCTATCAGAAATACTACCAGCCCAATCAGCATCAGTGTATCCATGCAACTGTATTTGAACCCCAGTCTCATAAAATAGTCCATACTGCAATGTGGACTTCACATACCTGAGTATGCGTCTAGCCGCATCCAAATGTGGTTTCCTTGGAGCCTGCATAAACTGACTTACCAATCCAACAACATAGCTCAAATCTGGCCTGGTAATAGTCATATAAATCAAACTTCCTACTATGCGTCTGTACATAGTAGGGTCTTCTAGAAGCTCACATGCATCTGTTCTCAGCTTCACATTTTGCTCCAAAGGAATTGAAATAGGCTTGCAGCCTGTCATCCCATATTTGGACAGCATGTCCAATCCATACTACCGCTGCAAGAGTTGTATCCCACTTGGTGATCTAATCACCTCAATGCTCAAGAAATAACGCAGCTCTCCCAAATCCTTCATCTCAAACTTCTGCTTCAATAGCATTTTCACATGAAGGATATCTTCATCACTGTCACCTGTCATAATCAAATCATCAACATAAATGACAAGTAGCATAATACCTTTCTCTGTTTTTCTCACATAAAGTGAGAAATCTGCCTTGGAAATCTGAAAGCCAATAGTGACAAGATACTGTCCTATCTTGTCAGACCATGCTTTAGGTGCTTGCTTCAAGCCATACAAGGCTTTCTTCAACCTGCAAACAAACTCAGGATGAACAGCATGCACATAACCTGGTGGCTGCTCCATATAGACCTCTTCTTGCAAATCACCATGCAAGAAGGCATTCTTTACATCCATCTGATGTAAAGACCATTCCTTTGATGCAGCCATAGCAATGACTGCTCTTACGGTTGCCATCCTTGCAACCGGACTGAATGTTTCTTCATAGTCAATGCCATATGTTTGTGCATACCCCTTGACTACTAATCTTGCCTTGTATCTGTTCACAGAACCATCTGCATTGTGCTTCACCTTATAAACCCACTTACAGCCAATTGTATTCTTACCTTTAGGCAAAGGTACCAATTCCCATGTAGCATTTGCTTCCAAGGCATCCATTTCTTCATCCATGGCTTTCTCCCATTTTTCTTTTCCCATGGCTTGCTCAAAAGAAGTGGGTTCTGGTTCCTGTATCACTTTGACCATATATGCATAGTGAATGGCTGTAAATCCATCATATTTCATCCTATCCACAGGATACCTAGCTCTCGTAAACCTGCGTAAAATAGGTTCACTCCCAGGTGCTCTCAAAACATCCCTGGTCTTCCTTACTCCAGGTGTAACAATAGAAGGAATACCCAACTCATCATCAATGCTTTGTTCTGAGCCACTGGATTCACCATCCACATAAGAGTGACTTGCATTCACATCAAACATGGGCTGATCAACCTTCTCTTTTACTTTTCGTGATACCTGCATACCACTATCTGCATTGCTTTGAGAAGATTCTCCTGATCTCAATCTGCCTGTCCATGGCGAAGAATGTGAACCACTACTAGAGGACGCTCCAGGTCCACTAATATTTTGTGACTGTTGCTGTGAATTATGTGCAGCATTACCATTTTGTGCATCTACATCATCAATCACATTTACTGGTTTATACCAGCTACTCATCTCATCAAAAACAACATCTCTGCTCACTGTAAACTTACGAGTAGAAGGGTTATAGCATCTATACTCTTTTTGTTGCAGAGAGTAACCAATAAAGATGCACTTCTCAGCTTTTGGATCCAACTTGGATCTCAACTCATCTGGCACATGTACATAGGCAATGCAACCAAAAATTTTCAAATGAGAAATATCTGGTTTCCTACCAGTATACCTCTCCTCTGGAGTCATCCCATGTATTGCTGCAGTGGGAGTCCTGTTCATTATATAGACTATTGTAGCAACTGCTTCAGCCCAATAAAAATCTGGCAAGTCTTTTTCGTTGAGCATGGCACGAGATACCTCTCCAATATGCCTGTTTTTCCTTTCTGCAATTCCATTTTGTTGTGGGGTATGACTGCATGAATATTGCTGCTTTATGCCATGCTCCTGCAGGAACCTTGCAAACTCATTTGAGAGGTACTCTCCCCCTCCATCTAACCTTAGGCATTTTATTTGCAGGCCTGTTTCTTTTTCAACCATAGCTTTAAGAGTTTTGAAATGCCCAAAAACTTCACTTTTCTTTTTCATAAAATACACCCAAACTTTTCTGCTATAGTCATCAATAAAAGTGACAAAATAATGACAGCCTCCAAGAGATGCAGCTTTAGTAGTCCATACATCAGAGTGGATTAATTCCAATGGCTTCTTACTCTCTTGAACATGTCTAGAAAATGGTTTTCTTGCCTGTTTTCCAAACTCACAGGCTTCACATACCTTATGCATTTCTGCAACCTTGAATTTTGACAATCCTGTAACAACATTTTGGGCCTGCATTGATTTAAGTCGCTGTACATTAACATGACCAATGCGTTTATGGCAGATATCAATATCTGCAACTACACCGGTCCCATGTGCAAACATTGCTGCACTCAATTCAGACATGTCTGCATCCAATGTAAACATTCTGCCCTTCTTCTTTCCTTTTGCTATCAAGCGACCTTTATTTTTCATATCCTCAACAAAGCATCCATGAGGATTAAATCTGACCTGCAAGCCCTGCTCAACCATTTGACCAACAGAAACCAGATTCTTGGTGATATTCGGGACATGAAATAAATCGGACAGGTATTTATTTTTCCCATCCTGCATAGACAAAGGAATTTTTTCAATCTGCACAATAGGATGTGCAGTATCATCACCAGTCTCCACAAATCCTGGTTTTTCCATTTTCCTTGCATCCTCCATCGATTCTACATGACCTGTCATGTAGTTTGATGCACCTGAGTCAACATACCATACATCATTGCTTTCTTCTGCACTTGTCATAGAATTGTTCACATGCTGCACCATAAACAAATGCTCATTTTTGTCATCACCCTGTCTACTGGAAGATGCATAATTCCCTTGTTGCAATTTTCCATTCATGATGTCATTCTGCTTTTTATAGTAGTCTTTAGCCATATGACCCATTTTACCACAGTAGTAGCATTCAACATTACTGTTTGCATTTTGGCCTCTTTGCCATCCACCACGACCTCTTTGGCTCCCCCTGCCTCTAGAGTTACCACGTCCTCCTCCATAGGACTGGTTTTCTTGAGTTTGCTGCATATTCTGATTTCTACTTTGACCATATATGCATAGTGAATGGCTGTAAATCCATCATATTTCAGCCTATCCACAGGATACCTAGCTCTCGTGGACCTGTGCAAAGTAGGTTCACTCCCAGGTGCTCTCAAAACATCCCTGGTCTTCCTTACTCCAGGTGTAACAATAGAAGGAATACCCAACTCATCATCAATGCTCTGTTCTGAGCCACTGGATTCACCATGCACATAAGAGTGACCTGCATTCACATCAAACATGGGCTGGTCAACCTTCTCTTTTCCTTTTCGTGATACCTGCATACCACTATCTGCATTACTTTGAGAAGATTCTCTTGATCTCAATCTGCCTGTCCATGGCAAAGAATGTGAACCACTGCTAGAGGACGCTTCAGGTCCACTAATATTTTGTGACTGTTGCTGTGAATTCTGTGCAGCATTACCATTTTGTGCATCTACATCATCAATCACATTTACTAGTTTATACCAGCTACTCATCTCATCAAAAACAACATCTCTGCTCACTGTAAACTTATGAGTAGAAGGGTTATAACATCTATACCCTTTTTCTGTAGAGAGTAACCAATAAAGATGCACTTCTCAGCTTTTGGATCCAACTTGGATCTCAACTCATCTGGCACATGTACATAGACAATGCAACCAAAAATTTTCAAATGAGAAATATCTGGTTTCCTACCAGTATACCTCTCCTCTGGAGTCATTCCATGTATTGCTGCAGTGGGAGTCCTGTTCATTATGTAGACTGCTGTAGCAACTGCTTCAGCCTAATAAAAATCTGGCAAGTCTTTTTCGTTGAGCATGGCACGAGATACCTCTCCAATATGCCTGTTTTTCCTTTCTGCAATTCCATTTTGTTGTGGGGTATGACTACATGAATATTGCTGCTTTATGCCATGCTCCTGCAGGAACCTTGCAAACTCATTTGAGAGGTACTCTCCCCCTCCATCTAACCTTAGGCATTTTATTTGCAGGCCTGTTTCTTTTTCAACCATAGCTTTAAGAGTTTTGAAATGCCCAAACACTTCACTTTTCTTCTTCATAAAATACACCCAAACTTTTTTGCTATAGTCATCAATAAAAGTGACAAAATAATGACAGCCTCCACGAGATGCAGCTTTAGTAGTCCATACATCAGAGTGGATTAATTCCAATGGCTTCTTACTCTCTTGAACATGTCTAGGAAATGGTTTCCTTGCCTGTTTTCCAAACTGACAGGCTTCACATACCTTATGCATTTCTGCAACCTTGAATTTGGGCAATCCTGCAACAATATTTTGGGTCTGCATTGATTTAAGTCACTGTACATTAACATGACCAATGCGTTTATGCCAGATATCAATATCTGCAACTATTCCGGTCCCATGTGTAAACATTGCTGTACTCAATTCAGGAATGTCTGCATCCAACGTAAACATTCTGCCCTTCTTCTTTCCTTTTGCTATCAAGCGACCTTTATTTTTCATATCCTCAACAAAGCATCCATGAGGATTAAATCTGACCTGCAAGCCCTGCTCAACCATTTGACCAATAGAAACCAGATTCTTGGTGATGTTCGGGACATGAAATACATCGGACATGTACTTCTTTTTCCCATCCTGCATAGACAAAGGAATTTTTCCAATCTGCACAATAGGATGTGCAGTATCATCACCAGTCTCCAGAAATCCTAGTTTTTTCATTTTCCTTGCATCCTCCATCCATTCTGCATGACCTGTCATGTGGTTTGATGCACCTGAGTCAACATACCACACATCGTTGCTTTCTTCTGCACTTGTCACAGAATTGTTCATGTGCTGCACCATAAACAAATGCTCATTTCTGTCATCACCCTGTCTACTAGAAGATGCATAATTCCCTTGTTGCAATTTCCCATTCATGATGTCATTTTGCTTTTTATAGCAGTCTTTAGTCATATGACCCATTTTACCACAGTAGTAGCATTCAACATTGCTGTTTACATTTTGGCCTCTTTGCCATCCACCACGACCTCTTTGGCTCCCCCTGCCTCTAGAGTTACCACGTCCTCCTCCATAGGACTGGTTTTCTTGAGTTTGCTGCATATTCTGATTTCTACCATGGCCTCCAAATCGGCCTCCTCTACCTCTGCCTCTACCTCTTCCAGCATTTGAGTAGAAGACAGCTTCTTTTGAAGTTCCTCCTGAAGAAGATGCACCACCATTTCTTTGCTCCTCAGAAATTAGAAGAGCAATCAACTCCTCAAAATCAGGAAATCTTTCACGAACTGAAATGAATGTCCGAAACTATGCATAATCCTTTCCTAGACCATTCAAGGTCACAGAAACTAAATCATCATCTTCCACTGGCGATCCAATGGAAGCAAGTGCATCTGCAATCTTCTTCACCTTCATGTGGTAGTCATTGATGCTCATATTTTCTCTTTGCACATTATGCAACTCTTGCTTGAGCTGCATTTTCCTGGCTTGCGTATTTGTGCTATACATTTTTGACAAAGTATCCCATGCCTCCTTTGGCATACTTGCATCCTGAATATGCACAATCATAGAGTCTGAAATACTAATAGACAGCCAGTACATAACTTTCCTGGCTCTCTCATGCTATGCTTTGAATACCTGCATTTGCTGCTGATTGGGAACATCAGGAAGAACTGGTTCTTCTTCATTTCCTGCAACAAATTCCCAATATCCTTTTCCCATAAGGAAATTCGTCATTCTAAACTTCCATGCCTGGAAGTTGTTCTTGTCAAGCTTTTCAGTGGCAATCCGTGAAAGAGAATCAGACGCCATTACAGAATACTGCAAAAAATTCTGTCACTGCAAAAAACACAGCTTCACCCTCACAAGGGCAAATTTGCAAAACTGGCGAAAGTGGTATTTGACCACACAGTCACTTCCTAGTGACGATTTTGCATAAACAGGAACCAAGGATGATTCTGAAACTCCCAATGTCTCTGCGCACAAGCATACGATGTAATTTCTACAGTAACTTTTCACCGACCTGTAGAACAGTGGTCGCACAGCATAAAATAGGGCTTTTTCCTGAGTGCGTGCAGAAAACTTCCGCCTCCAAAACAGGCCCCGAAATGGCCTCAAATAAAAAAAACAGGGTTGCCAAGGGCTAAAGCCCTTGCCCGCAGCATATACTGCCCTCTTGCTTCACCGCGAAGGGCGTCTCAACCTGAGACAATGCACTCTTGCACTTTCCGGCTGTGCTACCTGCAGAGATCTGCTCCCAAAACAGAAAATGAAAGCAACACTGCTCCTCTTACCAGAACGCCGCGATCTTGGCTTGCTTTCTTGAGCTCCTTACCACGAACAAGGCTCTGATACCATGTCAAGATTGTGGGAGAGAAGGAAGGAGTCTCATTTGTAGCTTTCTTGCTTGCACAATGGGGGAATACACACAGAGGTGGAGGCTGAAAAACAGTTTTCCTCTTCTTAGTTGTGTAAGCCAAAAGAACTCAAGTACAAAGAAATAGAAGAACCCTATATATGGGTCTCAAACCAAACTCAACTAACTAAAGTGGCATACTAACTGAGCTACGAACTAGAGTAGATAAGGATAGCTATCATGTAGCTATTATTCATGGGCGGTGTACCAATCGCGTCTGCAACTGACAAGTCGGTGACATAAATACACAACGGTCACCCTGGCGTATCACGAGTGGAGCTCGATATCTCAACACCTAGGAGTGTAATCACTATGGTCCCCTCACCCCTCCTTCCTTGGCTATGTTTTGGACAACTCCACAATCACTCTGATTTTCTGAGCTCCTCCATCTTAAATGATTGGTTTTGTTAAACATACATGTGTGTGCAGGTGCAAGTCACAATGATAATAATGATGTTTATAAAATTGTGATAAACTAATTATATGTTAAAAATTGAGGTACTAATGAATTTTTAATGTAATAATCTATTGAGTGAAATTAAACCTAAGCAGGAGGAAACTAAACTAAGGATAGTTACAAGTAAACAAAATATTTTATTCTATATTTTATCATATCATGTGGAACATTAGTAGCTATTATGGAATCAAGAATAAGTACTAAGTGCAAGGCGTTAGAATATAGGTACCACCTATGTAAGGATTATATGTTTGAGGGAGGAGCTTCTAAAGCTTAAGTATAATATTAATTTTATCACAAAGAGAGAGAGAGAGAGAGAGAGAGAGAGAGAGAGAGAGAGAGAGAGAGAGAGTGTGTGTGTGTGTCCTTAGGATGAAATTGAAAAATGTCATTGTGATTTATCAGTTGACTTTGTGTGTCTATGTGTGTGTGTGTGTGTGTGAGAGAGAGTGTGTGAGTGTGAGTGTGCGCGTGTGTGTGTGTGTGTGTGTGTGTGTGTGTGAGGGCAAAGCTATATTGAAGCCTATGGTAGCCCTAACCTCGTTGAAATTCTATTGCAAAGATAGGTCTTGCAAGTAAGAGCTCAAGATTTCACGCATGTTGGAGATGAGCACATCAAGGACAAATCTTTTCCTTTTTTTTTCAAATGAGAAGCTTTGGAGTAATTTTTTATTTTGTGGCTCCTACCAAGGAGTGTGATAATAATGCTCATTTTCAAGCATGTATGCATTCCCGCACGTCCTAAAATTATTACCAAAGTCCTTTGTTGAACTACATTTGGACTATCATAGTGGTGTCCTTCCAATGCTATGGCTTGTGCTAGAAAAGCACAAATAGTGAGCCACCTTACCACAATTTCACTTAGAATTTAGCATCTATATAATTTCTCCCTATTGGAGATCATGGTGAGATTGCATACATCTCTAAAAGGATCATCACCTCTATAAACATAAATCGGAGGGATTCTTCTTTAAGAAGAGATTACTAGATTATGCAGCCATTTGGTTGTCCTCTATAGTTTCTAGTAGCATGGAATGCTTATGTAAGGCCTATCACCACTCTTGTATCATAAAATTTTGGGACAACAATGAGCTATAATGAGTATAGTGGCATTGAGCCAAGAATTAGGCCAAGGGCCACCCTTAGACATTCCTCCCTACACAAAGGAGTTGGGTGTTGTTGAGAATTTGGCAATCACACCCACTTGTATGCCTCTTTGTATGGAGCAGTGGGCAACGAAAACACTAGAAGTCTAGGATGAGGTCCTAAATCCCATAAGCACAATGGTGCAGAATGCTACCTATGGAGACTTGGAAGCTCAAAACCACTTTATTTTCTCACTCTTCTTAATCAATTGGAGTTCCTACCACTTGTTTTAGAGTCTCTTACTCTTAGTAACCAACACACATTTGGACATCAAATCAGTAAAGGAGGGGAGATCTTGAAGGCTTGAAAGATTTGGAAGACCACCAAGCAACATCAACACCATGATCTCTTTCCATTACATTTTTTTCACTCTCCCTAAGCTGAATCCTAGTTCAGTTTCTAGCAAGCATTCAATTGATTTACCAGCAAGGAGGGGACTCAAGTTACAAGACAAGCATCAAATAATCATCTTCAAGCTCAACATCAAGTTCAAGCATAGTATCTACATAGTGTGTTTTCACACTGTCATTGTTTGTGTCTTTTGACACACTAGATTTCAACTTTATTGTTGAAAAGTTTCAAAGTTTCAAGCTGGTTCTCAATGGAAATTATGAACACCCTAATGTGGAACTCATTCATGAGAAGTAACATGATTATTGTTACTTTATACTACACTAGAAAAATGTCTATTCTACTTGTGGGAACACATGAAGCTACCTACATCAAAGAGCAATTAATGAATCCATTTGAAGATTTTGAAGATATTTCTGCTGCCTCAAAGATGATAATATCTCTGCTTGAGGGGGACATGGACATGAAGACTAATGCAAGCAAAGCGGAGAAGAAGAAGAACAAGATCAACCATGAGGACCCTAAAGCTACAAGCAAAGTGAAGAACAAGAAGATTCATAATGACATATCTAAAATTTCTAAAAACCACAAGGCCATGTCGGTTCTTAACCCAAATTTTTACTAGACTTTTTAATTGTATGTACTTGCCATTAATGCTCCCTTCATAAGCAATGTAAACTCCTCATGTAGTCTATGCATAACAACCTCTACACACTTAGTGAGGCCTTGTAACAACCCTTGGATGTCAGCCATGTTTGTGGTACCCACACTTAGCCTTTTCTACGACGGCCTCTGGATGATTACCATGTTTATGACATACCCACACTTAGCAAGGTTCCACTCAGAACAACCTTTGTACACTTAATGCTTTCCCACGGTTGTGATTGAGGAGGGCTGTTGAGAATCTGGCAATCACACTCGCTTGTATGCCTCTTTGTATGGAGCAATGGGCAAGGAAAACACTAGCAGTCTAGAATGAGGTCCTGAATCCCATAAGCACAGTGGTGCAAAATGCTACCTATGGAGCTTCTATAAAGCATTGTACTTGACTATCACTTACACAATGAGTAATGCAATATCATGATGCTTTCCTCTTCCAGTTAGTGTGATTGTCATTGTCAGTCCAATACACAAGATTGTCTTTATGAGTCCAAGCTTCCATCTTGGAACCTAATTCACTTGTGTAATAGTTGTCTACTCATTGTCTATGTTAACATAAATCTAGCCTTCATCTTCCATCCACTATAGCTCCTGCCATGCTCTAGATCCGTGCTTTTCACAGGTCTTAGAGACAATATATATTCCATTAGTTTGCAAACATAATCTATTATTGTTGTTAGCTCACTTAATAGAAGCTTAGGTTTGGGGCTTGATGAGAGCTGGACAACATTTCGCACATATTTAACCTCCTATATCTCATAATGAAAGTTATACTAGTTTAGCTACATTCTCACATTTTAAGAATCCCTCTCTATAGCTCAAGTGTTTCTTCTATGAGTCAAAAGTGAAGTAGATTTGGTAGCAAAATAGCTAGATGTGGTGACTATTACATTTGACACTAATATAGGTGCATTTAAAATTGGACCATTTAAATAGAGACATGCACAAAACTTACATGGACCTATGTGCTTATGCGATACATGATGCATAAGTATATTCATGTATATGTACACATACATAAGTATATATGCAAGTACTTATGGACATATACACATGTGTAAGCAAAGATTCTATGGATTCACTATTGACTATGTAGACTTCTCACCCACCTTTGGTTTAATCATGAGTAAGCAAAAAACTAAGTTGATATACCTCGACTGGAATGGTCCACCACAATGGAGTTTGGACTATAGTTTTAGGTGATTGAAAAAGGGCAATGTTTCCTTGAAATAATGTTTAAAGGTTTATGTCTAAGAATTTTTGGTAAGTTGCAAAAAGGTTTCCTTGAAAAAAGTTTGAATGGTAAGTTGCAAAAATGGTCTCATCTTTGTTATGGAGTAGGCAAGTACTTCTATACATATACATATACATATAGATGCACATAGACACAAACTTCTATGCATATCCTCGCTAATGCACAAATGTGCATGCATGCACACACGCATGCACGCACACGTGCACACACACACATGCATGGATGGGTGTGCTTGTTAATTTTGCATCATGTACATATACAAGCTCTTGAATGGATATGTATATACATTATTGCATGTATAACATATGCATACATAGATTACATGCATATATAAGATTGAATATTCAATCTAAGAAAGGTCCCAAACTTGTGGAAAAATAAAAATTGATCAATGATGACGAATACATGGACTCCTTTATGAGATATCAATCAAATATGTCACATGTGCATCAAATTTGTTGAATTTTGAGTTTCTTTTTATGTGCAACTTGTAGAAGATCATTATTAATGCTCCACCTAGTGCATGTACTAGTTTTTATCACGTTTGAGCTTTAAGTATTGAAGCATTTCCAAATGAACCAATATATTTTTGTTCAACTAGCTATAGTTAAAGGGGTTGTGCACATAGATTAATCATTACATAGACTCAATCTCTTTTCTCTTTCTTTGCCTTGCTACTATTGATTGAGTTCATGAATAAGTAATAGTGATAATGTCATGGAAAGGCATTTAAGTTTGCAAATGCTTGGCTGTTTTCCAAGTATCTCATACTCATATGGAACTACTTTTGTACTTGATTGAACCAGTTTTGGGAAGAAACTAAAAGCAATCTATGTGTTTGTGAGCTTGTTTTGTACTTTAGACATCTTAGTTGTGAATGGAATTGTGCATGCACTCTGATTGTGGAAAGCGTGAAATATTCACATAATGATGCACATAGCATCTATGCTAGTTATAAGGCCTAACCACTTGAAGGCTACCTTTGTTGTTTGCTTCTGCTCTTTCCCTTTCCAGGTTGTCCCCCAAGCCATAGTTTTTCACTTCAAAACAGCCATTGTTTTCCACTTCAAGATCATGTGCATGGTGCAATCATTGTCAACTGCATGGAAATTGCATGAGGATTTTGAGATAGCATGAGATGCTAGGTGTGGTGCAAAAAGCAAAAGGAGGGAGGGGGGTTAGTGAGGGGACCAGGGTAGCGAAGGATGGAAAGGGTGGGGAGGGAGTGGGCAAAAGATCCGGGAACTTTTGGGAAGAGAGCGATATTGGGTTCTAAACGGAGTCTTTAGAGTTGGATGTGAGAGAGAGAGAGAGAGAGCCTAGCGAGGCTTACGTTGGTGGTAGCATGGCTTGTGACGTGAAGGCCATCTTGTTTTTATTCCAACGAGAGAGAGAGAGAGAGAGAGAGAGAGAGAGAGAGAGGGGTCGATTCTCGCCGCACGTACACCTAGTCAATTCCGGAGTGGTTGCGCCTCAAATTATCTTGGCACCTCCCATCGACCTTTTGTTCACCTCTCAAGCACTATCGACGGGGACTCGTTACTTCAAGGAAATATAGGTAAGCCGCATGCCCTTAGGGCTCGCGCATGTCTCTAGTCTTCACCGGTTTCTCCTTTCATACTATAATTTATCAAGCACTCAAAATCAAGTGAGGCATTTCAAGACTTCAAAACATGCATGCCATGACTTCTTATACGCATGTACCTTAGCTTTTTATTAGAAATTCAAAGCTTATTGCTAGATAGTTTTCCGAAGAGTTGTAAAGATGCACTTTATACTAGGACTTCAAATTTTGCTTGTAAAAGCCAAAGTGATCATTCAAGTAATTTTGTTGTTTAGAATTAACCATAGAAATTAAGTAGACAAGAGCATGATTAATGCTTCACCAGTCCATGTCTTGATACCTTTATTTTAGAACTATAAAGTTTATTGTTTGGTAGTGTCTATTAGAGCTGTAAAGATGCATGGTATACATTTGAAGGCTTAAGGGTTCTAGCTATAATGAACAAAATGAGCTTTCAAGTTGCACTATGCATGTGCTTTCCAACACCATGAAATTACGAGAAACACTCTAGCACATAAGGTTCAAGTCTAATAAAATAAAGTATACCCTTGAAGTCCCAAATTGTGACATCCTTGTCAAAGGGTGTAGATATGCTGATATTAGTTTGTATTGACTCCTTTGAGGTACAAATACTATGGTGTATACAACATTATATAATGAATAACTTTAGCTACACAAAATATCTTGCAAAGTCTAAATTGCATAAAAGGCAAAGTACATGAAATGGATAATGTAAAGGGGCATAATGAGGATAATGAAAAAAACTCTATGGGTGGACTCTATTACATTGAAGGTACTATGGACTTCTTTTCCTTTCTTCTATGGGCAGATTCTCTTACATTCGCACATAATCTTGAAGATACTAGGATTTCTTTTTCCCATTCTTCTAAAAAGCACATACGGTTTGAATAAGGTGGCATGTTCTCAATATCGTAGGTGGGGATGGAGTTACAGTAAAAGATGGAGAGTTCATAAACCAACACATAAGAACCAGGTGTTTCCCATCCTCCTAAAGTTACTAGGCCAAGCTTAAGTCTTTGCCTTACATGTCTTGTTACATTGTGTATGCCAACTCTTTCAAAAAATGGTACCTTTTGTTCTTTGAGAGTTGATTACAACTACTCAAAGTGTTTCTCTTTTTCTTTCCTTTTAATAAGGGGAAGGTGGTGTGGGGATGAAAAAGAAGGGGTTATAGGCTTGTATGTGCATGCAAGTTATGTTTTAGTGTTGTCTCTTATAGCATCACATGTTTCTTTTGCTCTTAATACAAGCCACGTTAAGTTTAGGGATGTTGTCAATCTTAAAAACAATAATAAAGTTTTTTCAAGGTTATTGTTGATTTGCATTCCCTACTAAGTGTATCTTCATTGCAACCACAAAGCTGCTTAGAAAGGAAATTTCGACCTACAACATTAGCAGTTAATGTGCTCATCCAAGCTTATATGGTTGATAGATGAGTGGATATAGCCTAGTCGTCTCCATGGAAGGGTGACATAAGGTCATTTGGGCTTTGGTGCCCAATCACCACACCCAATAATGGCCTCATTTGAGGAACCAACTAAAGAATTGGACCAAAGGCACATATTCGTGATAGCCTTTGGAATGGCCTTAAGATCGAGGGCATGTGTAAGCATGGGGTTGGCACTTGTATTTAGCTTGTTGTATGCTGATGATAGGCGCCCTCTTCGCAACGTAAAAGCAAAAGGTCGTCAACCCTTCTTACAAGGATACACTCACTAAACGTCTCTCTCTCTCTCTCTCTCTCTCTCTCTCTCTCTCTCTCTCTCTCTCTCTCTCTCTCTCTCTCTCTCTCTCTCTCTCATTTCCACCTCCATTCTGAAAGCTGTGGTTTCTTCATTGATGTATACACCCTATATTTTAGGCATAGGGCTATCTCTAAGCATTTTTTCCATCCCATTATGGAAATTACCTATGCCTCAAAGCTATACTTGGCAAGACTCAGTACAAGATACAGGCCTCATACTGACATTCAAAGTGACGAAATTGTTCATTAAAAAAATTGCCCCGGTTTCCACTAAACGCATCAGTATTAAACGTCTCCATAGAACCGTTGCTATCAATGTTCTGTGACGCAAGTATTGACGCAAATACTAACGGTTTGCGATACATATTGCGATGCCAATAGCAATGCATGCAGTTTAATTTGCGATGTTGATAGCAACGGTTATAGATTAAAAAAAGTTTGTGATAGGGCAAGCTACCCTACCACATGTAGCACTGTGTGCTATATTTACATTCTACAAATGGATTACATGTTAAGTATACAATGGTCGTCAAAATGAGCGCAAAATGTACTAGAACCCACAAGACTAAAACATAGAATAAATACAAGATAACTGATTAGAACTCATGGAATCATGGCAAGATACAAAGGATGATAATAACATAGTATATAGAAGATGCATGCATAAATCACAGAACAAAAAAGGAAGAGGATGTGTGCTCCACGAATCCAAGCGCGAGCTATAGATCGTCGCCATGTATTTTAATGAAAATAGTAACTATGGACAAGAAATATGAGTAACTTATTGGGCTGCCACGTGCTTACAGTCTATCGATTAATGCAGTGAGACCGTGTCTCTTTGCATATCGAGTCTCTAGACCGGTGGGATTGTGGTTTGTAATGGAGTGCTACAAAGAAAACAAAATACAACTATTAGAAACACGATTGTCTCAGTACAAGTGATATTGCAAAAAAGAAAGCGAGAAGAACAAAAGAAAAACTTACAAAGTTCTCTAGATAAGTCATGTGGCCGCCACTCCCAAGATGATGGACCACCCCTGCCTCTAGCCATACCCTCGCTACCTCACACTACTGTCTCCAACGTCCCGGAGAATTTATAGCCTTCTCCTTGAGTCTCCACCAGCCATCTACGCCGAGCCACTCGGGCTTTGAGGCACCACTCATGAGTGTCTTGCGTGCATCCGATCATCTGTGTGACATATACGCACACATGCATTCCATCATCCAGCCTGTGGAAAACCTCTCTGTCGCGGTGGATAATGGAAACTTCTAATGCAAGGATGTTACTATGTAGTCCTTGCTCCCCTCGGGTATATTCTTCCAATGGTCCAAGATGTTATGCCAAAAAAATTGTTGGCACAACTCTCTCATACGAGCCATCACCCTCCTCCCTTCATCATTCATGATCACGACTACAAGGTATCCATACCCCTCTGCGGTATGTCTAAGATGTGTCCTCTCCCACACCTATGACCACGCTCATGGGCATAACCAGGAGACCCTTGTACATCTCGTATATCCATGAGGTGGGTATCTCTCGGAGTAGCACCCATATGGGTGCCACCTATGAACGACTGAGTAAAAGCTAGAGGCATTAGAGTAGACGTCCCCACAAGTGTGACAAATCCTATGGGTGATGCAACTCCGCCAAAACAACAAGATGGAGACACTGCATCGGTGCCTCCACAACAACCACCTGAGCCACCCTCTCTCGAACCTGCACAAAAGCGAGGAGTAGCACATGTATCTCGAGCTAATCATGGGCTCATCACATCCATGTCTCTGCAACATCCCCTAGAACCACTTCCTTCGTCCTCTAGAGCATCGATCTCATTTACTAGAAACCAAAGCATCAGAGGATGCCAATATACATCTAACGGAATGGTCTGATGCTATCCAAGACAGCTCTTAGTCTGCCATATCTTTGAATCGAGCCATCTGATCTAGATACATACGTGTGAATATATCCTATAACTCCTCGTTGCTCATCCCTCGACTCATCATGCTCTCCAAAATATCGTCAAAGGTCACCTGCACAGACGAAAAGTGATGTTAGCATAATCAATATAAAGATTCAAGCAAAGCACGATAATATAACTCTGAAAAAAATGATGTTACTTAAAGTGCATATTCTAGAGTAGCCTTATAAGTGATTCATTAACAAATTAGACAGATGCTATAAGTATGACGTAGCCTATGGTCCCATATCAATATCGTGGCACAACTCCGTATATTCTGGAAGGTTGATAGATAGGTCACCACAAAAGGATGAGTCCACCTCGTTCTCAAAGAATTCTTAGCCTCCTGTCTTTCCATTATCATTACTAGATTCTAACTCCTCTACACGCTCCATCTTCGACCTCCACCCTTGCAATATCAACCCCTCCATCCGCATATTATCCTCATCTACACTAGAAACATTGCTTTTATCATACACTCTCACACTTTGGGGAGTTGAAGGCACAATATACCACAATCAAGGTTAATGGTGGTTTGGATAGAAAATTACATACATCACATATACAGAGAGATTTAATATTTGTGACATATACCATGTCGTAATAAAAATTAAAAAAATAGTTCATACACCTATTCACAATGGGCTGGCAAGACAAACGTGTCTTGCAGTTCTGTCCATCTTTTTTCAAAATGCACCTATTCACAATGGACCTCGTCCGAACGGTTGCTTCAGCTCCTTCCAGTGCCACTTTGAATCACTGCACATCAAATATGATCATGGAGAAGCTATGGTAATCCACCATGATAACACTTTGCAAGTTTCCAAAATACTCCATCTCATCTATAATGGTATTTGGATTCGTGGCTCGCCATTGGTTCTCTTGCTTAAACTTTGCCATGATGCCACAATTCGTTGTGGAGCGCATTTTGTCGAAGCACTGTATATTTTGTACTGTATATTGAAACAATTAGATTAGTTATCACATATAAAATCTAGATACGATAGCTTATAAAACATGTAGTCACCTTTGGACTATATTCGCTTGAGATTTTCCACTCCTCACTAGAGACCACTCCTTTGCGAGCTTCTGGCTAAGCTCATTGTTGCACAAAGCCTTTAAGGGTTTCCATGAAGCATTCCAAGAAGAACATCCATTGCATATGGATAGGTCCTGCAATCTCCACTTCATCTGCAAGATGTACCAGGAGGTAGATTTGTATGGGGAGCATGGTAGTGGGAGGGTACTTCTCAAAGAGATAGACCATCTCTACTACTCCTTGCCTTGTGGACTCAATAGATGATGTCTTGGTTTCCTTTTGTGAGATCCATTGCACTAAATTTGACAACCTGTAAATCGCCCCACGTATTTCTAGAGTAAGACATCCTATGATAGTGATCGGTAGTATAAAATGCCACAAATAAAGAAGCATTACAAACACCAACTAGACTCTAAATAGCAAAATACATAGGCCACTTACAATCAATTAATAGTACAAACCTGACATATCTTATGCCAATCATGGGATTTTAGCCCTAATAGTTGGTTGCCTTTAGCAAAAGAGGATCTGAGAGAACGCATCATACTCGTCGAAGTGTGGATAGACCTAATAATTTTCTTCATAATGCGCTCTTCTTTAGTGGACAAAACCCAAGGAGCAAGAGGTAGTTGTAAGCAACCATCAACACTCGACTATGGCCAAAGTGTCTCCATCTTGCCTTCCTTCTTCAAATCCATTTGTGCCCCTGTAGTGTCTCTCTTTCTTGTGATAGTAAGCTGCCACATTCTTGAAAATATGCATGGGATCCAACAAGTGGTTGATCTGTAAGTGGGTCCAATACGGCAACTCGTAGAAAACCAAGAATCATCACATTCTGTTTGGATGCAACTCCTGTGGACCATTTTCAACTCGTACCAACTTTGGGCATTCATTCGTGCTGGAGCTCATCCAAGAAAACCTTCCCTTAGTTCATGATTCTCTGGCAAGAAAGAGGTGTGTCCTTGATATACCATCTTCTTCATGGTTCGTGACCTTTGGGAGTCCTAACTGTGGCCCACACAATGGACATGCATGATAAAATGAGGAGGTAACTAGACCTATCCCAACACCTCTATTTAGTGATCATAAACTTAAACGAGCTATGACAGATATAACCAACGAGAACATAAGCCTACTTACTTGAGCACTCCCCGAATCCCAAAAAGTCATGCATGACCCACATGAGAATGGCTCATATATTGGCGCACTTGCTTATTTCTTCCATGGTGACCCCCTCCTCCCACAAAATCTTAATCTCATCGACTAATGGACGGAGATAGACATCCATATTCTTGACTTTGTAGCAGCCAAGAATGAGGAAGCTAAGGATGAAGCGTCCTCTCTTCATAGAAAGCTATGACAGGATGTTGTAGTTAACAAGGACTACAAGCCACACACTGCAAGAAGTTGAGCAGAGACCGAATGGGTTCACACCATCCATAGCAAGACTGAGCCCAAAGATTCCTTGGCCCTCACGCAAAGCCTGGAAAGGTAGAGTCAATGTGGCTCCATGTGTGTGAATCCGCTGATATTCATTGGACTCCATCTGTGGATCTATTCTGCACATGCCACATTGTCAAGCTCGCCATACTCGATGTACAAAACATGTGACGTATACGGGGGATAAGTGAAAAGTGTCTAAGAACTTTCTGAGGGATGGTTCGATACCAATGAGCACCACACTTTGGGCATGTCTCCATAGTCTCGTACTCTCCTTAAAACAGCATGCAATCATTGACACGTGCATGGATGCTGTGGTAGCCCATGCCAAGATTTTACAAAACATATCGCACATCATCAGACATGGTATTTCCAAGTGGTAATATATGATACTTTAGCAACCTAAAAAGAAATCATAAAACACAATAAAAAAGCATAATTTTTTTTTATAATGGTGCTGAAAAAAAATCAACAAAGCGTACGTAGAAGGTACTTGAACAAATTAATCACACTTGCATCGCTTTGTGCTTGCACACTTAGAAGTGTAAGCAACATCTTCAGGTGAGATACTTGGCACCCATCATGTAATGGTATGTATGCTTCCTCTCTTAGCGGATCAGATATCTCGGCATCCATGGGTATCAATGCATTGATCATTGCCTCCGTCTCAAGCTCCAAGATTGTAGGAAAGTTTAAAAGGCTACCTGTCTCCTCTAGTATTGACGGTATAGACAGGGTCATGCCTTCTAAGTGGTGGATTGGCTCAGGCACTCTATCTATCGCATGCCCACGAACTCTTCTAACTAGTCGTAATAGGTGCATTCCTCCTTGGGATAAGACATCACCTCCTTGTATAAATTTTATGGCCACGACTAATGTTTTTATATATGATATTCAATCAGTTTGCGAATATAATGCATGATTAATACATATTTTTCTTACCATTTTCTCAAAGTCTGAGATTGTCTGATCAATTATCTCCGATTGAAACTTGCCAAAGCATCGTACATGTTCTATAGACAAGCGACGCTTTCTTCTGATTGTCAGCTTGCATTGAGAGCAAGGACACGGGACATGCTGATTAAGATATGCCTCGCGATCTTGAACATCACGACCATCATCATTTTTCATTTTGTCTATATTACGACAAACAATTGGTTTTTCTTCTCATTCTCTATTTCTTTCTTATTTTGTTTGAGAAGGGATTTCTTCTCTTGTAACTCAACAAAATTAACATAAACTAAAGTCTTAGTTTTTTCCCCCTTTCTTTATTTCTCCCCTTTTCTTTGCACATTTCTTTGCGCTCTTTGCTTTATGTTCTCTCCACCTTCTCTCTCTCTCTCTCTCTCTCTCTCTCTCTCTCTCTCTCTTTGTTGCCCCTCTCTTTTTTTCTCTCCACCCCCTTGTGTTTTCTCACTCATTCTCCTCTCTCCCTCCCTCCCTCCCTCCCTCTCTCTCTCTCTCTCTCTTTTCCCATTTCTTGGTTATTTTTCATGTTTATTCTCTCCCTTCACGACAAACCCTCTTTTTGTTTCTCTCCACCCCTCGTGTTTTCTCACTCATTCTCCTCTCTCCCTCCCTCCCTCTCTCTCTCTTTCTCTCTTTCTTTGTTATCTTTCATGTTTATTCTCTCTCTCTCTCTCTCTCTCTCTCTCTCTCTCTCTCTCTCTCTCTCTCTTTTCCTTTTCCTTTCTTCTTTTCCCTCTCTCATTTCCTCTCTTTCTCCCTCAATGCGCCTCATTCTCATAGAAAAAAAAAACCAAGAACAAACCAAGATGAGGATGATTTGTTCATCTCCTCTTCATGACAAACCCTCTCTTTGTTTCTCTCCATCCCCTCGTGTTTTCTCACTCATTATCTTCTCTCTGTCTCTGTCTCTGTCTCTCTCTTTCTCTCTTTCTTTGTTATCTTTCATGTTTATTCTCTCTCTCTCTCTCTCTCTCTCTCTCTCTCTCTCTCTCTCTCTCTCTCTCTCTCTCTCTCTCTCTCTCGTTCTCTCTTCTTCTTCTCCCTCTCTCATTTCCTCTCTTTCTTCCTCAATGCACCTCATTCTCAACAAAAACAAACAAAACAAAAGAAGAAAGAATAAGAACAAACCAAGAGGGAGCAATGTACTCACTGTAAATGCCCAAGGATGGATTCTTCATCTCCTCTTCGCGATGCCCCCTCTTCTTTCTTCATGCACTTCCTCCTCTTCTTCGAGAATGTGACGGTGGCAGCGGTAGCGGCGAGAAGCTCTCCTTCTCTCTCTTTCTCTCTTTCTCTCTTCCTCTTCCTCTCCCTCTCCCTCCCAAAGGTACGATCTCTTTCGCTCTCTCTTTTGCTCTTTGTGGCAAAATGCCGCACTCGGGTTTCGCCCGATTTTTTTTCTCTGAGTACCGTTGCTATTCGCATCGCATTTGTGATGCAAATAGTGATGCCGCTAATATGCTTCACAACTGCCCGTTGCTATGCCCCTATATCCTTGTAGTGACTATGATATGATTAAAGGCACATCCAGATCAATTTATTATAACAAGAGATTAAGTTAGATACTCATCTTCGTATTATTACATATGAGTTTGTGTTATTTCATCATCTAATTTAGACTAGACCATTAGTCAATGCTAATAGTAAGTTAATTTTATCACTATTTTACACATGAAGTGAGGAAGTTACTACCATCTTATCATTATGAGGAATTATCCTCTTATGGCCACCAAGTCAAATTTATATTATTGAACTAGGAGTAAAAGTCAATACTATCATTTAATAAAGATGCCTTATTTCTCAAGAAAGTACATTGGTTTATTGTTAAAGGGTTAGCATATTCTAAAAATGGGATATTGGTCTCTTCTCACTTGTTTCATATGCTTAAAGTGGATAACCAAAATTGTTTGATCATAAACAATAAATGGACAACTTGAGTTTGTTGCAACAACATAAGAAATCCTTCTTATAATTAGCCCAAGAAACTCTTTTAAAATCAACTTGATGTTACAATTTTGACTACTATTATTATTATACCAAAGATACCTAATAAAAATATCTACTTACATTAAGTCTGATGAACAACAACTATATTATGGCTACTAATTGCACAAGCATTATGTCCACATAATATAGTAGTTATGTCCTATTGCTTGTAGCTATGACCCTAAATTTGCATTTATTTTATTGCAAAATTTCTAAACATGTTTAATATTATTTTCATTATTATTTAGATTCAAAATATCAAAAATTTAATCAATATGACTATATTCCTATTATAATGAGATAGCTCTTAACTTTACCAATATTCCTACTTGCTATGTTTATTTTCAACATATTTTCTACTATTGTGCACAATGAAGGGAGAAGCTAGAGTGGGAGCACAAGCAAGTGGAAGCAATAGGAAGGTGTGAGCTATGGATAATTGAACAAGAGAGAGAGAGAGAGAGAGAGAGAGAGAGAGAGAGAGAGAGAGAGAGAGAGAGAGAGAGAGAGAGAGAGAGAGAGACTTGAGATGTGGAAACTTCAATAATAGGCACAATTTATGACTAGCATTATCTTATTCATTAGTTACTAAAAGAAGAAAGAATGAAGTGATGGTGATGGGCGCCCACCACTTGCACTATACAAGTTTGTGGATACTATAAATGTAGTGAATACACAGGTGGCATAGGGACAAATGCCTTTACTCCCAACAACCTCCCACTTAAAGGTAAAAAGTAACAAAGTACAAATGTACATAGACTACAACAAGATGAGAAATAGATATCATCTCAGCGAGTGCCCATCATCTTCATAAGGAATGCAAAATGCTTTGCTGAGAGACTTTTAGTGAGCACATCTACACAATTTTGGTCAGATGAGATCTTGACAAGTTCAGTAAACTTTTCCTCAACAACCTTTCTAACAAAGTGGTAATGCACCTCAAGGTGCTTTGTCTTTGCATGGAAGACTGGATTCTTGGCCAAATGAATAACACTTATAGAATTCCAATGTAGTGTAGGGACCACATCAGTAATGCTAAGATTTGCCACCAAATAGCCTAAGTAGAGAGCCTCCTTTCAAGCCTAAGTGATTGCAACATATTATGTGTTTGTCATAGATAGAGCTATGAATTTTTGTACCTTGGACATCTAAGAAACAACACCTCCAGCAAAGGTGAAGATATAGCTAGAGGTGGACTTTCTACTCTCTGCATGCCCCACATAATCAAAGTCCGTGCACCCCATAACTCATGTATCCTAGCCACCATAAGATCTACATGTATCTATAGTGCCCTTAAGGTATCTCATGATACTCTTCACAGCATCCCAATGCCACCTGTCAAATGTAGCCATATAGCATGCCATAATTCCCACTATAAATGCTATGTCAAGACGAGTGTCTATCATGGCATATATCAAATGGCCCACCATTGCAAATGTATAAGGGATCTTGGCTATCTCCACCTTATACTCATCAAATTGTGGATAATCAAAATCACTAACCATCACATGAGAAGATAAAGGACAACAAATAGGCTTAACAACTACATATGGAGCCACTCAAGAACCTTCTAGATGTACTCCTATGATAAGTAAAGGAACCCCTTAGAGCAATTGTTTGCTCGTGATGCACATCCCAAGAATATGTGAAGTCTGTCCCATGTCTTTCATCTCAAATCTCTACTTACATGAATTTTCAAGGCATCCAACTCATCATGAGCTCTCCAAACAATCAATATATCATCCACATAGAGTACCAAAATCATAAGACTGTCATCATGGACCTTCTTTTGTATAAACACAAATCCATATAATTGCAAATGCATCCCTATGAATGCATAAAAGTATCAAACTTGTCATACCATTATCTAGATGCTTCCTTAAGGCCATAAAGACTCTTTCCTAATTTTCACACTAGGTGTTCCCTACCTTTTTTCTCAAAGCCCTTAGGTTACTGCATAATATAAATCTCATCATGCACGTGTCCATGTAAAAAAGTAGTATTTACATCCATGTGATAAAGATCCAAATCTAACAATGCAACCAAGGTTAAAACCAATCGTAGGTAGTCATCTTAACTACAAGAGTGAAGACTTCATCTAAGTCAACACCATGCTCATGCTTAAAACCCTTATCAACCAATCTAGCCTTATATGCTCCTAGCTTAGGCATGTAGGGGTACTCTTCAACTTGTACAACCACCTGCATATTAAGATACACTTTCCATTAGATAAATGAATAAAATTCCACATGTTATTTTTCTACAATGAGCCATTCTCTCACTACCTAGCCCTCTCCCAAGGTGACTATCACCTCTGTGTAAGGCCTCATCATAAGTAAGAGACTCACAAATATCTATCACCATAATATAGTCCATGGAGGGCACAAACCGATCAATAGGTTGATGTTTACCTCTAGTAGACCATCACAAAACAAGTTGTGGAACCTATACATCCTATCTAATATTATAGTCATGGGTCATTCAAGCATCAATTCTAGACTACCTAGCTGGCTATATAAGAGCTTAAGGCTCCTCTTGAAATATCACCTTGTGTACCTCAACCACTTACTCAAGCTACTTATGCATTTTCTCTTTATGGAAAATAACATCATGGATACAAATGATCTTTCACGCTTGTGGATCCCATTGGCAATAGCTAATCTCACTTACATCCCCATAACCAAGAAAGATACATTTTATTGACTTAGGATCTAGCTTATTGTGCTTGTCCTTGGGAACATGGTTAAAAGCCTCACAAACAAAGTTACAAAAATGAGCATATGATGGAGGTTTTTCATACTAAACCTCCTCTAAATCTTGATAGTTAATAGTAGTGCATAGGGATTGATTAATCAAATGTACATCAATATTAACTACCTTAGTCCAAAAGTGATGTCGTAAGCTTGTTTCGTTAAGTATACTCATACGCTTAGCCATACCATTTTAGAGTGGGTATACAAGGTGATCAATTGACTACATACTCACAACTACTATTAGATCATAGGCATTTTGTTAGATATGCTCAATGCTCCACCCTCATAAGGTGCTACCAATGATCCATAGTGCTTTGAGTTGTAAGGCCCCCATTATACAGAGAACCCATGTTTGAGTTTGTATATTGGTTAGGTCTTGACTTGTATGTCAAATGAGATCTATGTGACCAGATGGAAAAAAGGTGACCTTTGTGGATCTAGCCTTTAGGTTAGATAGAGTAGTTATACTATTAGCAACTTTAGACACAATGCATGGAGATGGTAGGTAGCAACTTTAGCCTACTATACTACCTTTCTAAGCTATAAAAGGAAGGCTCTCCAAAGCCATCATCAATCTTTTTTTTACCCAATCACAATTCTTCTAGCTAGCCTTAAGCACTTTGTCTATCATCAGTTTGAATCACCATCTAAGCTTCATAGTGGAAGTGCACGGGTAGGCAGAGTCATCTTTGTATCAACACATTTGAAATTAAAGAAATTTTTTTCTTCTCATATTTGTTGTGTATTCTCTACTGCTTGCTTGGATTCTATCTACTACACCATGTAATTTCTACATGGTAACAAAGCCTAGGGGACTCTAAGGAGTGAAGAGTACATGAGATGCAAGGACTTCAATAGCAAATAAGAGAAATGTAACCTTTTGCATTAGGTAAAGGTTTCGGTGCATCACGTGATGGTGTTGCTACAATAATAATTAAAACACTAAGAATTCACCCACCAACCTTCAGTAAAAGCAAGTTAGATGGTACAAACTACACTTTGTGGAAGTTTAAAAATACAACTATTCTTGATTCTTATGAGCTTCTGGCAACAATGCTGGGGATTGAACCTAAATTACAAACAACCTCTGACCCATCAAATTCAAGTGTTATGATTCTTCAAAATGCAAATCTTCTATGATCTTGAAAATGAAGGAACGTAGATGTGTTGTGCACCTTAGTTTACAAGCTATTCTAGTAGTAGTATTTTGACCTTGGTTCAAAATACAACCAAGGCATCAAATACTTGAAATGTACTAAGGAGTCACTAAAAAATGTGAAATAAAACAAGAAAAATTGGAGAATTAACCAATAACAGAGAAGTTTGTTGAAGGAGAGACAGTTGAAGCATTCATCACTCAAATCAAGAGTCTACATGACTAGATGGTTGGTGCTTAGATACAAAAGACTAGCAAGGAGCTACCTTGAAGTTGTTTATGGATTTGTCCTCCAAAATTTTATGGATTGGTAACTACCCTAAAGACTCAGGTGACACCCTAAGCTTTGAGGTTTGAGGAATTTTGTACACTACTAATGTAGTAGGAGTTGTGGCATGAAGCTTGAGAAGGTAGCAACATTGGAGATGTTGCATTCTCTACCAATGTGAAAGGTAAAGGTAGTTTCTCTACTAATGGCGACAAAAAGAAAAATGGTGATAAGAAAAAGTTTCAAGAAGAGTACTTCTATTAAAATAAGAAAGTACATGCAATTATAGATTGTCGTGTTAAGAAGGTAGATGAAAAGAATGACACAGTGAAGACTAAAGGGAAGGAGACAACCAATACGACTAAAGAAGAGTTGAAGTTATTCATGCGACCATTGAGGAAGTGTGTTCCTAGGTGCAAGAAATATCTATTACTAACTCAGGGATATTGGATACTGGTGCCTACCGTCACCTCAAGAAAGTTTATATGGTTCTATGAATCCTCTAAACACAATATTAGTGAGTTTGGAAATCTCCCAATTCCCATTTTTTGAATACTAAAAAGGTGGAACCCGGATAACATGCCTATAAGTTTCTCAAAACCATATGATGTGACCTATAATTGGAAAGCGCTTGAAAAATGGAATCTATTGAGCTATAGAGTGCTTGATTTGGAGTTATAGTGTTCAAGTTATGACAAATCCAAAGATTGAACCACGTGTTCCAAACTTATGGAAAATTCCCATATTCCCTAATATGGTGTTTCTATGAGAATCCATCACTCTGAAATTTTGGGAATGATTCAAAATACCATGCTAATGGCATAGGTACTATTTGCTTTATTGCTACAAATAGTGAGCTCATAAATCTTTCAAATGTGTGATATGTTCGAGAGATTAAGATAAATATTTCATCCATTGCTTCTATAATAGATATTGGCCATGAGGTTAGGTTTACAAGATAGGTGCAAAAATGATCAATAATAGTGTTGGTAAAGTTGTCAACAAATGAGAAAAAAGGAACAACTTGTATGAGCAAAGTGTTCATATAGCCACTGCTAATGTGGTGATAGTAAAATTTGGCATGAAAGATTTACTCACATTGGTTTTGCAGTGTTAAAGGAGATGTATAAGGAGGGTATGGTTGCTCACCTACTTATAGTAACTTAAATGAAGGAACCAGGAGAAGCTTGTAAGATGGGCAAGCAACAAAGAAAGGCGTTTTCACAAAAAAGAAATAGCACAGAGAAGGATCCTCTAGAGTTGGTGCATGTTGACTTATGGAATTAAATGCCTACATAAGCCTTGTGGAGATCTTCTTATTTTATGCTAATCATCAACTACTAAAGTAGAAAGATGTGGATGTACTTTATTTGTGATAAGACTCAAGCTTTTAGTAAGTTTAAAAAATGGCTAAAACTTGCTAAGAATGAAACATGGCAAAGTGTGAAGAAGTATAGAAAAGATGGTGGTGGTGAGTTCAACTCAAAGGAGATTGAAAACTTTTGCAAGAGCATAGGAATTAAGCAATGCAATTGATGACGCTTCATACACCTTAGCAAAATGGCATTGTTGAATGTCAAAATTGCACCATTGTGAAAATGGTAAGCTGCATGCTTAAAGGCAAAGAATGATGAAGCTTTGATGTTGTGGCTATGGCTTCTTCTTTAGGGTTCAAAGATAGGCGACTGTGTTTTCGGCTTCTTCTTTAGGCTTTTTCTTTAGGGTTCAGAGACAGGCGACTGTGTTTTCGACTGTAGTAGCGCACACGCTTGATCATTTGGTCAGATATTTGAGTGGAAGGAGGTTTGAACAGTGCTCTTCAAATGCCCTATGGTCGCAGGTTTAATCGTGGACAGTATAGCATGAATGAGGCGTACGACGACGGATCTGGACAGCGATGAGCTAATTGCGCAATGCTGGGAGGTAGGTGAAGCAATGTCGTGCTATGATGTGATAGAGAGGAGCGCCTTGAGTTGGGGAAGATTCCCCCATAAGGAATCGTGAAGAGATATGGTCTCTATGAGAAGATATGAGTGCTCAAAGCAGGGTATGTGCTGTATAGCTATGGCTGCCAAGCAGGGCAGTGAGAAGAAAGAGTAGGAGACGAGGTCCTAGACTTGGCCTGAGCTAGACTGAGCTCAAACTGAGCTAGATGAGAGTGAACTAGAGCTGGAGGAGCAGTGCCATGCCCGTCTAGGCTCTGATACCATGTTAAAGATGCGGGATCTAGAGCATGGCAAACTACGAAAGCTATGGAGGATGGAAGATGAAGAGAGAACTCATGTTGACATTGACAAAGAAGACAACTGTTATTACACAAGTGAATTAGGTTCCAAGATTGAGACTTGGACTCATAAAGACATTCTTGTGTAGTACTGATAATGACACAGACACTTGATAGAAAGAGACAAGTACTATTTCATTATCATCATATTAAAGTGATAGTCAAGTACATCATTTTATAGGATTTCTTGGTAGCACACTACATCCATTGTGCCTATGGGATCTCTCTCTCTTCCTAGAATGAACTGCATCTCCCTAGCCTGGCTGTTCCATACAAAGGGGCATACATAGGGTGTGATTGGCAAATTCTCAACAAGCTCTATAGGAGACACCACAAGAAAGGAAATTGTGGATATGGAAGCAAGAGTTAGTATACTGAGCCACGCAGTACTCCAAGTCTCGGGTAACCTGCCTATTGAGAATGCTAGGTTCAATGTCACCCTAGCCAATAAAATGAAAGTGTGGCCATTTGGAGTATTAAAGAACTGGTCATTGAAGATCACAGGGATCCAATTCTCTGTTGACTTTATAGTCATGAAGGGAGTGGACTATGACATCCTATTAGGCCGGCCCTAAATGCGCAATGCACAGGTCATAGAAGATTGGGCAAGCAATGGTTGATCTTCTTAGGAGATCAAATGGAAGCAGTAAGAGTAGAGATGGATACATGGAATACCACATCAGTCAACCGGGATGCCATCTCCACCATACTAAGCGGTGACCTGCAGATTACAAAATCTCATGGGCCACTGACCAAATATATCCCATGTCCTGAGGATGAGTGAGATTGGATGCATGTGCTCACCCATGATAGATCTACCATTCTTAGACAGTGAGGAGTATAAGCAAGTTGCTAAGATAGCTGATAAGCCTAGAGACACACCCTTAGTGCCAATCTACATGATGGCCAAAAGCTCAAATGGATGAT
This sequence comes from Lygodium microphyllum, assembly GCF_053477565.2. Lineage (NCBI taxonomy): Eukaryota > Viridiplantae > Streptophyta > Polypodiopsida > Schizaeales > Lygodiaceae > Lygodium > Lygodium microphyllum. The sequence continues at coordinate 92,222,996 of NC_141136.1, read as the reverse complement.
CCAACCTCATCAAACTCCATGTCCCAAGTAACAAGCGAGAACTCCTAAAGATCCTAGAATATCTAACAAGCAAGCTAGCAGGCAATCTGACCGCTAATCTTAAACCTCTCCAAGATCTCTTGGACGAGAACCTAAGTGGCGATGGACCAAAGTGCATGACTTAAACTTACCATACAATTGGGCCTTAGCCACTGACGAGAAGGAAAGGCCCTATCAAGACCTAGGAGATGTCAAGTAGTCAGAGGAGGATGGTTCTAGCAAAGAATACAAGGATTGTTGTTTCTTCACTAAATGGAAGCAATGGAGAGGATGACATGGTGGAGTATGACACTGAGGGAAGGATGATAGAGAAAATCTAAGCGGATTCCAACCCACATGGGAAGAATGCCTTAGAATCAAGAGAGGAGTCATGCACATGGATTCTGATCAATCCTGGCTAGAGCACTTAAAGGCAACTAACTACAACCAAGCAAGCATTGCCCAACCAAGTGCTTTGCCAATACTTAGGATAGACTCACTATTCGAACTACGAATATCAGGAAAGACTCCCTCTTCTAGATGGTGAATTTGATTCTGAGTTGGCGGAGGTAAGTTTAGATAGTGATCCTGAGGTGCCACAACCGACGCACCAAAGGGAACCTGCCATTCCACCTAAGGGATTGAAGGTTGAAGGAAGAGTGACACAAGCAGCCTAGAGCTACATAGGTTGAGGAGTAAAGGAAACCGCAGACATGCAAAAGTGATTTACTAAGTTTAAGAAAGGAGAAAGGGTAGTGATCTTGCAAGGAGCCAAACAATAAGGATAAGCAAGAGAACCAATAGAATGACCCAGCCAAGGTAAAGGAGGTTGATCTGGCCAAGGAAGGGGAGACACCCTGACCTTTCTTTATTGCCAATTACTTGACCAAGGAAGAGGAAAAAAGTCTCATTTCTCTCTTGCGAGAGTGCATGGACGTCTTTGCTCGGTCCCTTAATGAGCTGAAAGGGGTAGATCCGAGTGTCGTAACTCATAATATCCCTATGACCCTCGACGCAACGCCGCTCACGTACCCTATGAATCCCAAGAATGCTCACATTGTCAAGGAAGAAATTGACAAGCTGCTAAGGGCAGGATTCATTTACGAGATTGAGCACACGGACTGGGTATCGTCCATAGTGATCGTACTAAATAAGAATGAAAAGATGAGAGTGTGCATCAACTACAAGAAGGTAAATGCTGCTATCAAGAGGGAAAATTATCCATTGCCATACACTGAACACATGCTAGAGAGAGTGGCAGGTAAAGAGGTCTACAGTTTTCTGGATAGCTTCTCAAGATACAATCATGTGCAAGTGCACCTTGATGACAAGCACAAGACCACCTTTGCCACTGAGTGGGGTATCTTCGCCTACATAGTCATGCCTTTTAGGTTGACTTATGCACCTGTTACTTTTCAAAGGCTCATGTGCACAATATTCAAGGAAAGAGTTAGAGGTCTTTGTTGACGACTTGTGTGTTCACTCCAACTGGAAGAAACACTTAGAAAAAATCTAAGCAGTCTTTGAACGATGTAGACTATATCATCTTTCATTGAACCCCTTAAAATGCTAGTTATGGGTAAAGCACGGATGCATCCTAGGGCACGTGGTGTCCAAGAACAACATTGCCACTAACTTCTCAAAATTTAGGGTTATTGTCAATCTTCCACCCCTAACTGATTATTACAAGGGAGTCCAGTGCTTCCTTGGCCATATAGGGTACTATCGATGGTTTGTACTAAACTATGCATTGATTGCTAGACCCCTATACAAGCTACTGATAATATTCGAGTAGACCGAGGAATGCCAACATGCATATAAAGAATTAAAGAAGGCTCTAACCACCACACCAATCTTAAGAGCCCCAAATAGGAACATAACCTTTCATGTTCATATTGATGCTTCAAAATTAGCAATAGGAGTTGTGTTGCACCATCTTGGTGATCACTGATGCCAGGAGGCATATTTCACGGTGGATTCCGTGCCACGGTGGATTCCGTGAGGTTTTACAGTGGATTCCGTAAACTTTGATGACCGGGGCTCATACACAAAGTGGATTCTTTGTGCGAGAAGTTGATGGGAACGCCTGTCCTTTTCAGGCGTTTCATTAATTTAGTGTGTACGTGGGTGATTCCATAGCGGGTGATTCCGCAAAATACATATTAAATTAATAAACTTTATGAGTTTAGAGTGCGCACTCGTAATAAATTAAGGTTAGGATTTATTTCTAACCAGTTGATTTATTTATGTAGCTGAAGACTGCTAGGTATTCACTTTTGTCGGTTTAATTGTATTATTTTACTAACGATTGTGAATGCTTCAGTTGATGTGTAGAGATAGCAGCAGTGGCGGAGGAAAGCATTGGAGTCTAGCGAGTATTCAATCTATGGATTATATTTTGATAGGTGCCACGCCTATATTTTGTCATGTCTATTGAGGCATCGATTATTTATTATTATTTTGTATGCGCCTATGCGCACGGTTATGTTATTTCTATTTGGACATTGTATTGGGCGTGCTAGACTCTTTGGGCACCGTCCATTAGCTTTATTCCTATTTTTGTAAAAGCAAACTCAAAAGCTAAAAGCTTGATATATTTTTGTAAATTGGGCTATTATTGAGCATGAAGATGGAATATACATAAAATACATGCTTTGTGAAGCGCTCACACAAGGCATGGGGGGAGATTGCACCCAATTGGTTTCTTGCTCTTGTCGTTCATGCTTTTTACCTTGTAACTTGTGCAAAAAGTAGAGTTCATTGTTCTTGGGGACCTTTCGGGATTCACTACGTGAGCATACAACGACCGATCTGCGCATCACTGGTATCAGAGCAGAGCTGAGATCAAGAGCTTCCAATTGCTACCCATCTCGTGCGAAGGCGGAGCTCCTGGAACTATCGGGCTCTACGGTCAATCTCGTCGCGAACCATCGATACAGGCAGACTTCTGGCAATCAAGAACCCCTGTTTCTGTCATCAGATCGTGAAGGACCGGGCTATACAGGCGGAGGACCACTCCTACATCTCCATCAACAAGTCGTGGTTAATCAGAGAGATAAGTCTGCAACTCTACAAGTCAGACTAGTCAACTGGAGTCAGAACTGACTTGTGCTCAAAACTCCTAGAAGGACTGTTCCTGCGCAGAAACTCCGAACTGCAAAGTTGTTCATTGGAAGGTACTCTACCCATACACAAGTTTGCTGAAGCATTTTCAGCATACGAAGAAGGAAAAATCGCAGATTTTTTAAAGATTGAGAAAGAAATACCCAAAAACACATAAGCCTTGTATTCCCGAACTTGAGCTATGCTCATCCCGCTAACTTGATTTTGAGTGAGAAATGTCTTTTGAGCTTTTCAGGATGACGGAACCACATATGGATGATCTTATGGCTAAAGGCAACTTACCTGAACCTACGATGGAGCAAAAGCTGGACTTAATCATGATGCAATTGGAAGAAGAACGAAGGGCTAGGCAAGCATTGCAAGCGCAACTGGCAAAATTACAAAGAGCGTCTACCGACAAAGAAAAACCTCAAGCTGAAGATTTGATTCGACGTACCATTGACGCCACTCTTGAAGCCCAAGCCATTTGCAAGGAATCAAAGATAAGTAAACGAAGTTTCAAATTTTGTACTTTCAATGGCATACGAGAAGGAAAAACTGTTCTAGCATTCATTAGTCAGTTTGATGACTATTTTCATGAGGAAACCTATGCGCAAAAAGATAAAATCAAGTGTGTTACTAATCATTTAGTAGACAGAGCATCTCTTTGGTGGACTGTAGTACGCAAGAGCATAGATTGTCCTGCTACTTGGAAAGATTTCAAGAAGAAGTTCATGCAGAATTTCCTTCCACTGCAATTTCATGAGAAAGCTATCAAGCAATGGGATCTTCTCCAGCAACGAGATCGTGAGCCTATTCCTTAGTATACAAAGCGTTTTTGGAATGCACTCCTCCAGCTACGCATGCTTGAAGACGTACCAGAGGCGACACATAAGCGCAAGTATATGTCTGGACTTCTTGGGCATTACTACGCTGAAGTTAACATGTTCAAGCCCGCTACTCTTGAAGACGCTATTTCACTAGCTCATGACACTGAAGATAAGCTACGAGGTAGAGACAGACGACCATAGCAATTCCAAGCCAATGGTAATTATGGATCTAAACAATTCAATTCCAATTTTAGAAGATTTAATCCAGGTCGTTTCTCTTCATCATCTTTCCGCAAGAATTGGGCAAAACCACCTGCATTACCATCCAATGTCAATCAAAACCCTAAGCCTATTCCACAGCCAAATCCAAATGTACCTAGACTTCCCGCCATTGCAAACAATGTAACCAAAGCCAAGCCAATAGTATGCTATAAATGCCACCAGCCTGGACATCTAGCAGCAAATTGTCATTCAAAGAAGCCACCAGCTCATATCAACTACCTTGGAGCCATGGACGAAGACGAACATGAAGATATGCCTGATTTCACTGAAGATGAGGACGACCCTACTACTACTTCCGATATTTTACCAGGTATGCCTACTCCACATTCATTATTGACTATGAAATGTTTGGTGCATGGAAAGGAAAAGACTATTTTGCATGATGACGGTAGTACTCATGATTTTATTTCAGCAAAATTGATAAAAGAATTGAAATTACAGACTGTACCTACGCATTATCGCATCAAAGCTGCATTTTTAGGCACTAGGTATAATGGTACACAGGAAGTGCAAGACTTAGAGATTCAAATTGGTCCATACGCTGAAAGAAGAAATTTCTTAGTTGTTCCATTACAGTCGAGTGACATTATTTTAGGTATGCCTTGGCGTCACCAGCATAGCCCAGATATAGATTATTCCACACACACAATGAATATTAATTTTCAAGGAAAATCTATTACATTATATGGTATGCATGCATCTAATGTTTTTCCACTGCTTTCGCATACTCAAGCTAAACGTGCATTACGCAAGAGTACTAAATCTTATCTCATTTGGGTGAATGAATTGCAAGTAAAGGAAAATCATATGCACCCTAGGCATAAAAAATTTCTTGCATATTTTAAGGACTGTTTTGTAGAAGACCTACCACCAGGTTTACCTCCTTCACGTCCAGAAGACCATAAGATAGATTTGATCCCTCGCACACAACCACCTTGCAAAGCATCATATAGGCATAACCAGATAGAGCAAAAAGAAATCCAGAGTCAAGTTGAGGAATTACTAAATAGAGGATTGATTCGACCTAGCAGTTCTCCATTCGGTGCACCTGTATTGTTAGTCAAGAAAAAGAATTACCTATCGTATGTGCATTGACTATCGAGCTTTAAATAAGATCACTATAAAGAATAGGTATCCTATTCCTAGAGTTGATGACCTTATGGACAAACTGCAAGGCTCTGCAATATTTAGTAAAATCGACCTTAAGTCTGGTTATCATCAGGTGAGACTAGATAAGTCTGACATATTCAAGACTGCATTCAAAACACAGTTTGGTCATTACGAATTTTTGGTCATGCCATTTGGATTGACTAATGCACCTGCTACCTTTAGTATATCAGTATTGTGTAATTGTTTTCTTTGATGATATTTTGGTGTTTAGTCAAAATGAGAAAGAACATTATGAGCATTTGTCATTGGTTTTTCAGTTATTGAAAGAAAATCAACTGTATGCAAATCCTAAAAAGAGTGAATTCTTTAAAACAGAAATTGAGTATTTAGGTCATATTGTATCATCTGATGGAATTAAAGTTGATCCTAAGAAAATTGATACAATATTGAATTGGCCTGTACCTAAAAACGTGCATGAGTTACGCTCATTCCTTGGTCTTGCTAGTTTCTATAGGAAGTTTGTACGTAATTTTTCATTACTTGCTTTACCATTAACCAAACTTCTCAAGAAAGGAATTGTTTATCAATGGACCAAAAATCAATAGAAATCCTTTGACTTACTGAAACATGCATTAACCCATGCCCCTGTTCTACAGTTGCCTGATTTTAATAGACCATTCTTTCTAGTAGTGACCGACGCTAGTGGATCAGGAATAGGAGCTGTACTTATGCAAGACAATCATCCTATAGCCTATTCTAGTTCTAAGCTGAAACCCTCTGAACTGAAATATTCCACATATGACAAAGAACTATTAGCAGTTGTACAAGCATTAAGACAGTGGAAACACTACTTAATGGGTTCAGAATTTATGATTAAGACCGATCAGCAATGTATTAGACATTTACTTAGCCAACCTCAAATCTCTGACCGTCATATCAAATGGGCCTCCTTTATTCAAAGTTTTCATCCTATCATTCAATACCAACCTGGAAAAGAAAATGTAGTGGCTGATGCATTGAGTAGAAGACCTGCCATTCATAATATTTCCATCATATCTTTTGATTCTTTGATTACTATGAAAGATACATATCACCAGGATATTACTTTTCATTCTGATTGGAATAAATTAGTTCAAAATAATTTTATTCCTATTGATTCATTGTCATATAATGATGGATTTATGTTTTATGAAAAGAGATTGTGTGTTACAATTCCATTCCAATCTTTTGTTTTGAATGAAATTCATTGTCCCCCATATCAAGGTCATAGAGGTATCATATCTACCTTACGTACGTTAACTGAAGATTTTTATTGGCCACATATGGATGCTGATGTATCTAACTTTGTTTCTGAATGTTTGATTTCTCAAAGAGTTAAGAGACATCATGGTAAACGGTATGGATTACTTATGCCTTTGTATATTCCATCTAAACCTTGGGAACAAATTTCTATGGATTTCATTACTGGTTTACCTAATACTAAATCTAACCATGATATGATTTGGTGGATTCCGTGAGGTTTTACGGTGGATTCCGTAAACTTTGATGACCGGGGCTCATACATAAAGTGGATTCTTTGTGCGAGAAGTTGATGGGGATGCCTGTCCTTTTCGGGCGTTTCATTAATTTAGTGTGTACGTGGGTGATTCCATAGTGGGTGATTTCGCAAAATACATATTAAATTAATAAACATTTATGAGTTTAGAGTGCGCACTCGTAATAAATTAAGGTTAGTATTTATTTCTAACCAGTTGATTTATTTATGTAGCTGAAGACTGCTAGGTATTCACTTTTGTCGGTTTAATTGTATTATTTTACTAACGATTGTGAATGCTTCAGTTGATGTGTAGAGATAGCAGCAGTAGCGGAGGAAAGCATTGGAGTCTAGCGAGTATTCGATCTATGGATTATATTTTGATAGGCGCCACGCCTATATTTTGTCATGTCTATTGAGGCATCGATTATTTATTATTATTTTGTATGCACCCATGCGCACGATTATGTTATTTTTATTTGGACATTGTATTGGGCGTGCCAGACTCTTTAGGCACCGTCCATTAGCTTTATTCCTATTTTTGTAAAAGCAAACTCAAAAGCTAAAAGCTTGATATATTTTTGTAAATTGGGCTATTATTGAGCATGAAGATGGAATATACATAAAATACATGCTTTGTGAAGCGCTCACACAAGGCATGGGGGGAGATTGCACCCAATTGGTTTCTTGCTCTTGTCGTTCATGCTTTTTACCTTGTAACTTGTGCAAAAAGTAGAGTTCATTGTTCTTGGGGACCTTCCGGGATTCACTACGTGAGCATACAACGACCGATCTGCGCACCAGTCACAATCTAGACTATCTGGTGAGCTTTGCTAGCATGGATATAGAAATGAAATACTCCACAATTGAATGAGAGGGGTTAGCCACGGTGTTTGGAGTAAAGAAATTTTGGCATTCTCTTCTAATTACTCTGGGAAGTTACTATATGTATATCCTCTACATCACGTGCGTTCAAGACCTGTTTATAAATATCCTTATCTGTGAATTTTTCCTAAATAAACTAGCACCAAACTCAGCCCATTTGGGGGCTGATCATATGCACTTCTAGGAAAGTACAAAGTTCCAGTCTCTATCGAGTTTGAAAGCTTGCCCATGGTCTTTTATGTGTTCCCAAACACGAAAGATGCACGCACAAAATCGATGTTAGGAAAAACCTTTAAGAGGCAGGCTCACTATAATTTTGAGTACCAGTCACAGCATATTCACTTGGCCATTGACAATGCATGAATCGTCATAGCCTTCAAAAAGGGCTACGGGACTCCATCACAGTCCACAAAGCCACTGATAGAGAAACCCACCATCAAGCCTAAGGAGGGGGGTCATGATTTTTCACACCCCGCCAAAAAGTTGACCACAAAGCTAAAACCCTTGAACACTAGTTCAAATGGGTACTGAAACATCGAAGACCGCCACCATGCCTAGGAGCACCCAACCAAAAACTCGCAAGTCTAGGAACCTTCCCTTGAAACCTAGGAGGCCCATAAGAAACTATAGGCATCGACAAATGGTCAAGCCGTGATGGGTCCCCAAGACCTTGTTGCAAGCACAAGGCTATTATTATGAGGGTAGTACCTGGATTTGGGTACCCAAAGCCAACACGACCAATGACGCTACTCAAACATTTCCCTCAACCTTGACCACACAAAGCATCAAGATGAATAAAGTATCAGTGTCACTAAAGCCTCTAGCTGCAAGGCCCATTACCCTTCCAAAACCTAAACCCGTCGAGACTCAACAAGTCTATCAACACAAACCACAACTCGCTACTTCTAAACTGCCTCAACCTTGCCGTGCTAGTACCCCAACCTCCACCCAAGCATCTAGTAGCACACTACCCACTACATTTGCCACGTCTAGTGTACCAAGGCCACAACCCGAGATAGAACTACAACCAGAGCTGCACCCGACACAACTGTGGACCCGTCAAGTCCAACCAAACCTAAATTACATGCCAGTATTAGACCCTCTTAACAATGGAGATCCATTCTAACCTTGGTCACAGACTTAGCTGAGAATACAGGTGATGACTTGGTTGCTTTCCTCAGATGCTTGAATGCCACGTTTACCATGCTCGCTAAAAGTTATGATCAGCTAGACTTAGGTCTTTCGGACAAGCCTTTAGCAAAACGGAAGTGCACATGCTACCTTGCTCATGGGAGGAATCTAAATTCCTATTCGTAAAAGATTCCCAGGCAGCTGAGGAACTCATTGCCAAATCGAGCTTTCCATTGAACAAGCACACAAACAACACATGATCACATCTTATGTCAAGAGCAAAGTCCTTGCCACACATCAAGAAATTGAAAAGTTGAAGCAACTCGCTACCAACGACTCCTCTTTCTTACACAAATGGTATGCTCTTTGACCTCAATGGGGACTAGAAGGATGCCAAGTCATGAAAAACTTTGAACAAAGATGCGTGATCAAAACCGTGGAGTATGACTTGACATATGTAGCTCCAACTTCTTATAGGGTGTTGACCACCGTTTCTATTTGGCCCCTTGAAACTTGTGATCTGGGAGCAATAGGAGACCACTAAAAGGCCCTTTGACCTTAATTTTTGATTTCCCACGAACTTGCATAGAGTACTGCCAGTCAAGGTGGTGGAAGAGGTTATTAATGTAGGAAGCCAGCTAGGAAACAAATGGACCTGAGAGAGAGATAAAAATCCCACCCTATGGGGTACCAAGGACACAATTTTTTGGCGAGATAAAAATTTTGAAGTGCCCATGACCTGTGCAGGGCTGTGAGTGCCAACCCACATGGAGGAGGTGCATTTTTTATGTGAACATGGTTGCCTAGATGGATTTTTATAGCACGCTAACCTTTGATTGAAATAATGCAACCTTCATGCCATATTTGACAAGGGTAGAAGTGGATTTTAACCCAAGCATCCATGGCCGATATGACTTTCCATGGGTCTACAACACCAATGCTACTAAGCCTAAAGAGGCCCTCATTTTCGTGCTAGAGGACCTATATGATTCTATAGTCCTCTTCATTCACAAATGCTCCTCATGTCCCGATCCCGCCTTCATCTCATGACATGTAATTATCTTAGAATACTTAGGATACTACTCAGATAGGATCTCGTGTCGCAAGAGCATCGCCTTCCACCCCTCTTTTTTGATCCCAATGGAATAGATAATTGTGCCATGGCCAGATTGATGATGCGACCTACTCTACTTCCTTCATTTTGCTCTGCCCTCTTGGAAGATATGAGTGATAGCTACTTCACTTGCTACAACCACCCATTTCTTTCCACCACCACTCTCCAAGTACGCGTGAATCTTAAAGGGTACATGTAGAGCTGACAATTCCTTAGTAAATCTTGTAAGCCCCCAACTCCACCCTTTCCTGACACCATGGATGATGAAGACTAGATCTTGTCTCATGACTATGTAATTTTTTAAAAAAAGGGATAAAGAAAGAAAGAAAGAAATAAATAAATAGAAGAAAAGAATACAAAAACATAAAAAGAAAAAGAAAAAGAAAAGAAAAAAGAGATGGAAATCATAAGCAAAAGCACTTGCACCTAGGGGTCCGTTGAGTGGCTCCATCCCTAACCCCCTAGCCCATTTGGACTCCCCACTTCACACGTGCTTAAAGCACCTCAAGGGTAGGACTTTTTGGTATGTCTCCCTAAGCCATACACCGCACCTACAAAGATATATAATTGGGTCCTCAAGTGTGGGACAACACCTAGGCTTTGCTTGTGGTTCAATCCAACTCCCAGTTCCACTAGCATGAGCACAATGCACCACACAACAAGGTAGACACACCCTCAAGTAGTGTAGCCTCTTTTCTTTTCATGTAAATGCAAATACTACAACCCAACAACTTCAAAGGCCCCATCAACCACTCAATTCTTCCTTGGCCTCCACCACATCAACCAAATATCAAATCCTTCCCTAATCTGCTCCCCACAAGCCTCCATCATCATTGACTCAACAACTGCATTTTAAATCACCAAATCTTCATCAACTCAAAACCAGAAGCACCATGAGTCTAACACTCATCTAGAGGGGGGTAATGTTGTTACACGACATGTCACGAACACGTAGCATGCAGCCCAAACAAAGCAAAGGAAGAGCAAGGAATCCCAAGTCAAAAAGTGAATGAAGAAGCTCATTCTAGTCAGGCAAGCAAAGTGCAGGAGATGGCAACCTAAGAAAAAACGTGAGGGAGCTCTGAATATTTTGGCAAGGTCTTCTCAAGGATAAGGGAGGTCTTGTCAAGTATGAAGGTTGTTCTCTCAAGGATGAAATAAAGCATTGGATATTCTAGCAAGGCTCTCTCATGGATGAGGGAGAACCTCCAAAGGTTCTCGCAAGGAAAGTGCGAGCCGTAATGTAATTCATTTTATGAGAAATGCCAAGTTTCCTTCTCCTATGCAAGTGGGAAAGTCTGCACGGGCATAGGTGAAGGGTAAAGGCAACTTGAAGGGAATAAGGAGAAGACATGTTAAGCTCATGCCATAGCACTCTCGGAAGGCCGAGTAGGCATCCATCCAAAACCATTGTCATTTTAAAAAATGGAGCCATCCATCCACCATTCTCCAAGAAGGATCTGTCCAACATGATCTTCAATTTCAAGGGATAGATCCACTTAAGGTCAGCGTCAAGGAGGGACTCACCCCAACTTTATCTTCAATTTCAAGGTCTGATCCATCCAACAACATCTCCCACAAGGGCTTGTATACAAACTCAAAAAAGACATTTGGCTACACCCATCCCACCTTCCAATTACTATCCCTCAGTGCCATGGGACTGACACTAGGCAAGGAGGGAGGTAATGTTTACCATAGCACAAGAAAAAGTGGAAAAAGTGTAAGTCGGGACCTAAAAGAGGTGGCCCAGAAGGAAATCAAACACAATGGAAGAAGCAGGAAGGGAAACATCCAAAAGTGCAAGGGCGGTCTCAAAAGCTAAGGCAAAGGCAAAAGCTCACTTCTAAATGTGAGGCGCCCCTAAAACTCTTTGTAAAAGAGTTCTAGGCTCCTTCATGTGCAAACTGTAAAGGTAGATGGGCTGTAGAAAGGAAGCTAGGAAGATAGGAGGATAATGGAAAAAAGGGCCTAGTGCCATATAAAAAAGGAGATGACTGCCCAAAAGGGATTTAGGGTTTTGTACATAAAGTTGAAAAGTGAATGAGGAGCTCATTCTTTGGTGTGTGGCAAAGTGGACTCATCTTTTTCTCTTCTTCTCTCCTTCTTGCTTGCTTGTGTGTGCTTGAGAGAGGGAGTGTGAGAGTGTGAGGGAGTGAGTGTGTGAGGGTGAAGGATCAAGGAGAAGAAGCTCTCCTTCTTGCTTGCTTGTGTGTGCTTGAGAGAGGGAGTGTGAGAGTGTGAGGGAGTGAGTGTGTGAGGTTGAAGGATCAAGGAGAAGAAGCTCTCCATCATCTCCTCTCTTCTTTCTTCTCTTCTCTTCTCTTGCCTTACGTGCAGCTATGGAGGATGGAACTTGAATGTAGAGACTTGAGGTTGATTGCGCTTGCATCATGAATTATGGAGCTACCAATGTGCGTGAGGGAGGAGGCAACTCATTTGGGCATCAAGTAAGCTCACTACACCCTAGTAGGATCGAAGGTGCATTGGCTAGGTGAGAGATGTCCATAGGTATTCACTTGAAATGCTTGAACAATAAGCGATCCGTGGGTCTTGGCAGTTGAGCGTGAGCTCTCGCCTCTACACCAAGAGGTAAAGAAGATCATAGAAGGCCATGATGTGGCATTCAAGGAGCAGCCACATATAGTGGAGGAGGAGAATATAAGTTCTTCCACTTTATCATCTAGCAAAGAAGTATTCCACTATGAACCTATACCAATAGCTATTCCTACCCTCAAGGATAAGAAAGCATAATCAAGTTCAAATGATCAGGAAAAAGTTCACCAACCTAAAATCATGCCATTGGAAAAGCCATAGTTGTGATGGGTGAAGCAACTCTATGATCGTAGTAATTCTATACACTGCCACTATCAAGGAAAAGACAAGATGGACCAAAGAGGTCTCAGAGAATAGAGGAGCAAAGAAAGACTTCTGCTCACATAGGTAATGTGGCCTTGATGGTGGCTGAGATTATGAGAGAAGTAAAGGAGCCAACAAACTTAAGCACTTCTTTCTACTTACCTATGCAGTGTATTATAAACCCATATAGATACATCCATTCCACTATATTTTTTATTTTTAATTGGTTCACACATTTTTCATGTCTCTATGTGCATCTTTGTTTAGGTTTGTCAATTCATTCATCTATTGTGCCCTATTACCTTTAGCATATTGACCTGGGGTCTTACAAAAAACAACAATTTTTTGTTTCATGTAGTACATGGGTTTCCCAAATATATTAGGCCATTTCATCCTTCATCCATATGAGGATTGTTCCAATACATGGAAAACCAACATTTGCACACTGGTTCTTGATCATGCCATGTCACTATGGAAGCATAAGTTATCTCATTAAATTTACAAGATAGGGAGAAACAAATGGTTTTCATCATGTTATTCTATGCAAATAAAGACCAATCCCCTCGTCTATCATTGGGTGCTAATGTTATTCAAAGATGAAAGCAAGGATAGAAATTAATTATCATCAATTGGTAGGTTAATCTTAATAAGATTAAACCTTAGTATTTCTGAATATGCCAACGTGCTAAATGCATTGCAAGTCTATGCTGGGGTTGATTTGAGACCTGCAGGAGAGCTTAAACTAGTTGATGGGGCGGTTAATCGCTTATTTGGAGCACCCATATCTCAAGAAATATATCATCAGGGGAAGCTTATCTGGTGGAGAAAGGGATACAAAGTGATTGAGCAAGAAGACGGTACCTTTGTGTGGGAGATCAAAGTTTTCTACCATCACTATTTGAAGATTTTGACAAGCATCCCTGTTGAGTTTAATGAAGAAGGTGGGATAGAGTCGTCAGTTCATCCTCTAAATATGTTGAATTTTGACTATCATAATTACGAATAGGGGAGTTCTTGATGGCTTGCTATGTAAACCCATTATGGACATACACATTATACTTTGATGGAGCATCCTAGGGGCCTAATAAAAAAGGGAGTGTTTGAGTATTTATTTGAGATCCCTGACATAAGGTTGCAATGAAATTAGTTGTTTATCTCAGGGTAGGATTCACTAACAACATGACAGAGTATAAAGCCTTGATTATGGGATTGAATATTGTTAAGAAAGGTGGTATTTGGTGGTTGTTGGTAAAGGGGGATTCCCATCTAATCTTAAATCAAATTACTGGGACATATACGGTCTGGAATCCCATCCTTCATGTGTATCATCGAATTGCTATAACCCTACTTGATGAATTTGAGAGCATATCTCTTCAGCTCATTCCCCTTTATTGGAATCAGTTTGTGGATTCCTTAGCTAATTTTGCTTATGAAGAGGACCTCTTCTTCAACTATGGTCCTAGTCTAGATGTCACTCCTCTTGATAACAAAACGGGGCCTGGTCGCTTGTGGGGAATGTTATCAGACCACACGTTATATGGCAGGCGATGGTTGATATGGGTAATGCGAAGTGTGTCCGAGACCCATCTACCACTATTACCCTAGACCCATAGGTTGATTAGATGACATGTTATGCGTACGCCTCTTGCTATATATGCAGGAGATATGGGTCACAACTTGATGCATTTAGTTTAGGGCTGAGAACCCTATTTTTCCCCTTGGAATGGAGTGTATTTTCATATATCTTCCTTCTTCCAAGGAGGGATATATATGAGCTGGTTTGCTTGATTTCTTTAGGCCAAGAGGGCCATTTGTTTTAAGGTTTTAATGATCTATTTCTTTAGGCCAGGAGGGCCAGTTAGTTTTGTCATGTCATGTTTGATTTCTTTATGCCAAGATGGCTAGCTAGTTTGCAGTGAAATGTGCTATTTTTTTAGGCCAAGAGGGCCCCATGTTTGTTTGGTGCAGGTACAGTTAATGGTTTTTTATTGTGGTGATTGCATCATACAGGTTGACGAAGTCGCTGGAGGGAGCCTTCACTGCGAAGGAGCTTCTTGTGGCCATTCTAGGTGGTTTCGTCCCCTTTTTGAGTCTTTTCCCCTAAGCAATTAATGATATATGTGTGTGTAAGGGTTACTTTCTTTTGTTTGTTGGGGACCGGCAATTGAGGCATAAAGTCCTAGGTTTAGGCTCGGTATGTCTGCTGGGGGAGGTATGAGTAGTCACTGCCTCCTGCAAAGGCATTGTCATGCATTGAAAGACCTGTTATGGCAAAAAATTCTAGTGATCCTGCTCTGTTGACCTGCTAGGTGGCCGTTCTAGGAGTTCCTGTTAGTTGTGAGACATTTAGAGAAGCCTACTAAAACAATGATGAAAAGAGGAAAAACCTAAATATCTGAAAGACAATATATGAATATAGGAAGATGTGTAAAAAGGGGTTCTAACCCCTATAAAAATAGAAAAGGAAAGAAAGAAAAATCCTTGAGTTGTTTTGTTTATCGCCTTGTGAAGGCCTGATAGGTTCATGGGAACGAGACAAGACCCGGGGCCGATGACTTGTCTTCCAAGGGGTGGCAACTTGCTAAAAAAGGAACACAAGAAAGTTGGAGTGAAAATAAAAGCGAGGCGCTAGAAAAGGATTTAGTGTCGCCGTGTGAGGGCTTGGTAGGTTCTTAGGTACCAAGACATGACCTAAGACCGATGCCCTGTTCTCCTTGGGTCACTACGCTTAGCTCCCTCATTTTTACATGCCCGAGTATGGAAAATAAGAGGCTAAAATATCAATATGCTAAAAGAAACTATTTCTTGATCAGGCTATAAGAGTTCTCGCCTAGTAGGAGCTCCTAGTTGAGTTGTCCTTAGTTAGGTAGCTAGTTCATATCACCACTTAGGATGACCTCTTTGATAGTTCTTTTTAGCTTGGCTATGTTGGAGCAACTGGTTAGAGACTAGATTTATACTTTCTGTCAGATTATGCTAGACCTACTCCTCATGGAATCATGCCTTGGTTTTGACAAGGGGTAGGATGAGAGTTATGATGTGTTTTGTTGTGTATCTATTTTGTATTAGATTGATACTCTTTGTGGTTGTGTTTATGTGCAAATCTGTTCGTGGGATTCGACAAGTTGAGTCACCCTATCCCATGGTCGCCAATGATAGATGATTTTTGACGCCGAGAAGTGCTTAAAAATAGCCAAAATTTTCAAATTTTAGGGGATGATTTTTGACACCAAGAAGTGCTTAAAATAACAAAAAATTTTGAATTTTAGGGAAAAAATAGACTTCATCGAAGGCAGCAGTGGCAATCAGTGCGATTTTAAGCGGCAATGCCCGAAAGTGCTTAAAAGACCCACTAGACGACAATTGGTGAATTTTCATAAATTTTTGGCATATTTGACAAGACACTAGGAGATGCTCGGTAGTGGAGAACTTCAAGACAAACTGCCAAAATTTTTCAGACTTTGAATCGGGTACCAGACGATGAAATGGGGATGCCCGAGAGGCCACGACCAAATGTCAAGTGTGAGTAGAACTTAAGAAGTCCCAAAGGGTATGCCTTTTGGGGGCTCCCTTTAGGGAGCCCAACGAAAAAATGAATTTATGGAGGGAGGGGGTCCATTTTTGTGGGAGCTTTCGCTCAACCGCCAAGACCCACGGACCGCTTATTGTTCAAGCGTTCAAAGCCTAGCACTAATGGATACCTCTCACATAGCCAACGCGCCATCCATACATACGGGTGTAGTGAGCTTACCTCCATGCCGATCGAGTTACCTCCTCTCCCGCACACTCCGGTAGCTCCATGATCCAAGTGCAAGCTTCAAGAAAGCTCCATCCTCAAGCTCCACACTCCAAGCTCCATGACCGTGAGCAAGACAAGAGAAGAGGAGAGAAGAGAAGAAGAGAGGAGAAGATGGATAGCTTCTCCTCCCCGGTTCCTCACCCTCACACACTCACTCCCTCACACTCTCACACTCCCTCTCTCAAGCACAAGCTCAAGCAAGCAAGAAGAAGAAGAAGAAGAAGAAGAAGAAGAAGAAGAAGAAGTGGAGAGCCACTTTTGGCCACACACAAGAATGAGCTTCTCATTCACTTCTCAACTTTATATACAAAACCCTAAATCCCTTTTGGGCGGTCATCCCCTTATCCCCTTTTTTACATAGCCGGCCGTGGCCTAGGCCCTTTTTCCATTGTCCTTCTATCTTCCTAGCTTCCTTTCCATTGCCCATCTACATTTACAAATTGCACAGGTGAGAGTCCGGTGCTCCTTAAATTAAATCATGATGCGCTTGCACTCTTTTACAAAAGTATTGACTTGCGTTTTTTCTTGTGGGTCTTTTTCCCTTATTTAGGACTTTTCTGCGCTTCTTGTGTTTCTAGATTTTTCTTGGCGTGCCTTCATCTTTCGTTTCACTTTTGCTTGGCCTTGTCTTCTGCTTCAGATTTTCCAAATTTTCCACCTTTGTTTGTTTTGAGGGTTAACATTACCCCCCACCTAGACGAGTGCCAGTCCCATGGCACTCACCGTCGTAGGTAGCAAGCTTTAGCATGCACCGAAGACGTGGGTGGCAAGGACGCTTGTGGTTGTCGTGGGGGAGTGTTGATGGCGGTGTGGAGAAAGGTCCTTGGGGGCACGTTGGTGGCCTAGGTGGCTGATGGAAGGGTTATTGGAGTTGGTGTGTAGGGCTGTTCTTTGTGGGGGATTGCACTGATGGCTAGCACAAGTATTGGTTTGTTGGGGATTCTGCACATGACGATTCTTGGCGGGCTTGCAGGATGATAAAGGATAGGAATTCAGAGTTGAGTGTCGATGAAGAGCAAACGACACCTTCGTTGGAGTCTTCAATACCTGCAATTGAAAACCTCTCATAGGTGGTCTCTCCCTAGGGGTAGTGCTAGTCTTCTCTATCATGCACAAGACATAGTTCAATTAGTTTGGGAGACAGGTCAAACTCTAAGAAATCTGAGAGTATTGTCCTACACTTGAGGACCCAAACTGTGTATATACTTTGGTGCAGATATTATGTGAGTGCTCGTGCATACTTAGATATTACGTAGGTAGAAGACCATGGGCTGGTTTCTGTAACAATATGTGGACGAAACAAAGTTGTCCATGTTGAGAAGAAGTACACGTGAAAGTGTATGAGACATCCTTTGCATTGTGACTGCACGATGTAACATAATTGAACACAGGAACACTGCACTATCGATAAGCTGGTAGCTTTGGAGACGTGTTGACGCTTTTCTCGATATTATTCCCTTTCATGCATGAGCATTCCGCCCTGATAGCCATGATCACGTAAAAGTATTCTTCAAGATGCTCTTTAGGGAATGCGCCCATGTCTGCCAGGACATAGACATGTGCGAACACTTTGATCTTAGCATCCAACTCAGTTAAGCATTCTGTGACACTTCTATGTTCAACGAGGGCTTGCTCGGTTGCTATCTCATGCAAGGTTCTAGGAGTTTTCCTGGGCTTTAGCATAGCTAGGGGCTCAGGCCTAGACGAGCAAGTTTGGCCAACGCTAGGCTTCGTTATTGCGTCATGGTTCTCCTTGGACGTGACTGGTATAGATTTGTCACCCTGTTGTGACAGTGTTGTATCCACTCTTGATTGGTCAATGCGAGTTATGTTGTCGGTGGATTGAGTGTTGTAAGCAACCGTTGATGGTAACAATTGCTTTGATTTTTCAGAGCACATGGATGTTTATGAGGTTTCACCGCTATTAGGAGAGGAATCAATGGGGTCATTGGTGGATGGACTCGATGCTTTATCCCTCAGCTCTCCAACGCTCTTCGTGTCAATGTTCTTGGGGTCCACAACCATCTGTAATTGCTATTGTTTTCACTGTTTTCTCCTCTTTTTCTTGGTCAATGAAGGTGCATCTCTCAATGACTGAGGACCTTGGACTAGGTCAACCGTTGATGTGCTTGGTTGGGCCTCAGCATTCTCTTTCTCTAGTGTGTCCTTATGGGACATAGCCGTGGCCTATTGAATATCCTTGCTAGGTTGTGAGGGTACAACTGCCTCTCTTTTTGGAGAGTCTAGCTCTTCAACAAATTCCCTTCTGTTGAACTCCTCCAGCATAGGCTTTAGGAACTTTGGAAGTGTTGGAGTTGTCAAAGATGCTGTTTGTGGCACCTCCTCCACAGGTGAACTACTAAGGACACGTTCTGCAAGGGGCATTGTCATGGCCAAGGGCTGTGACTACTGTGATCCTTGATTGGAAGTAGTAGTAGCTAGTTCAGTGGACTTGCTACTATTGGTGGATTGCGGTGTCAAGTCCTTAGGTCCATTGGAAGTGGTTGTGTCTTTTGTTGCCCTTAGAGCATTCACTTGCATAGATCGAGTATCAATTGAGCTAGCCTCGGTGGATCGCACATGCATATCCTTAGGTTGAGAGCTAAGGGTGGTGTCGCATCCTGCCTCTTGGACATTTGGAAGCTCTAATGTAGGTAGAGATTGGGATTGAGTAGCCGCACTTGACGACTATTGTGCTTCCTGTGTCCGTTTAGGGAAAGAGGGTGTAGGAGACTTGGGACTCCTAAGTGGCTTTGACAATGGCTAGGAGATTTGCTTGTGGCTGTTAGATGATTTTGCTATTTGCTTTGTTGAGAATTTAACCTTGCCATGAGCAATGTTGAGCCTATGATGCTGGCTTTCCTCTTGGGGAATCAAAGGCTCCTTAGACACTAGTGGCTTTTGCATATCCTCAACAATTACATCTGATATCTGCTTGTCAAGCACGCTAGGCTGAGGATCTACCCTCCGATTGGTCCCGTTTGGTTTCTTGATTTTGACCATGAGGGGCTCAGTCACTCCACTGTTGTTGACTTGAGACTTGGTTTTTCGTTTAGATCTCCCCCTACGCTTCTTTGCTCTTGATACGATCTGGCCTTCAGTCAACATGGGAGGCTTAGCAAGGGGTTTTGGTACCCAAAGAGCAAGGCTTAGCAGGTGTGGAGCTATGTCTTCGTCTTCCGGGTCTTAGCTTGTAAATTTAAGCCTTTTGACAAATGCCCTTGAGTCCCGAACTGCACGACCAGATGTGCATTCTCCACTGATGTCTTGGATCGTCAATGCAGCGCTACTCAAGGAGCATCTATCATCAGGACTATCATATCTATCCTCCTCGTAGTTGCAGCTTGATGTTGTTGATTTCTGCTTTGACTAGATGCACTCCGTATGCAATACATATGTGTTTTTGCAGTGTGGCCTTTTTGCCCTTGTTGGCTAGATTGACCCATTGATGTTCTAGGGTTTCTGTTTCTCTCTGTTTGGGTAGGGGCTTTTAGTTACTCTTTTGCAAGTGAGAATCCATGCTCGTGTAGAGCCATTACTACACTAGGGTCCAATTTGGAGGACCTGTCACGACGCGCGTTTTCTCTCCAACCTACTTGGGGGAGGTGCAGAGGGGGCAAAGCCCCCTCTTTGGGGGGGTCCGGAGGGGTAGTCCTCTATGGTAAACACCATGTGCAATTTGGAGGACCGTTTATAGCCAAATTTTGAAGTACTTGCTCTAAGTTTCAGCCCAGTGATGGATCTGTGATGTGCCTTTAGCTCTTCGTAGCCTTTGGGATCAATTTTGGGGTTTAGATGTGTCAAATTTTGTGTTCTAGATACCTGTCCGATTTTGATAGTTCTCTGTCCAATTCTCAGATGTCTGATTTTTAGGACTCCGATTATTAGAATCAGACGTCCAATTTTGGATTGGTCCAATCGGCCCAATGGTCCGATTTTGGTTACGTCTGATTTCTGGAATCGGACGTCCGATTTTGACAGGCATCTGATTCTGAGTGGTCCGATTCCTTGTGTCTGATTTTCAGGGTCCGAGTGTCCGATTTTCAAAATTCGATGGTCAAGTGTCCGATCAGACAGGCAAAGGTGGTCCGATTCTAGGACTAGTCCGATTCTGGGACTGGTTCAATTCTGGGAATCGGATCGAAAAGGTGGTCTAATTTTCGGAGTCGGACGGTCTGACTCCAGAGATAGGGCAATCCTATTCTGGGACTCTGGGACTTGGACGAACTGGTTTAACTGCGTGGCCGACGGCCCGCGAGTTACACGCGATGCCTCTAGGCCGACGTCTACTTCACCGAATCGTGCCGTGCCGTATAATTAGATGCAAAGCTATAGAGGGAAATACCTGGCATACCTGGAAACGGTGTGGTGCTCGAATCAATCAGCACATCAACGATCTCCTCGCAGCTCTCTCTCTCTCACTCTTTCCCTGGCTCTCAAGCTCACTCTCTTCTCGGAAGGCAGGGTGTCAAATGTGGTATTTCCTGATTCCCTGGGCCTCTTATTGCCCCATCCTAGCCTACTATGACCTCAAAAGTTAGTCCCTCATACTCTTCCAGCCAGGAATCTGAATTTGTGCCTCTATTCCCCTGTTTCAGCCTGTTATACAGCAATAGAAAACCCTACTGTTTACTCCAATTTTTTGCTCCTATCCTTCTTAAATGCAAGAAAAATACCTACACTACTCCATCATGCTTTCCCAAGTCCAAAACAACAAAAACCTATGTGCTAAGGAGATTGAATACCTCTTCAAACTCCCTGCTTCCTACCTATCTATCTCAAGCCACTGGTTCGGGGAAAACCCTACTCCAATGCTTGATTCGAAGCGCGCAAGCGCTCAAGGCTTGAATCCGTTGGTCCCCGCAAATGGAACCAAAATGTGGGAGCTTTCGCTCAACCGCCAAGACCCACGGACCGCTTATTGTTCAAGCGTTCCAAGACAAGCACTAATGGCTACCTCTCACATAGCCGATGCGCCATCCATACCTATGAGTGTAGTGAGCTTACCTCCATGCCGATTGAGTTACCTCCTCTCCCGCACACTTTGGTAGCTCCATGATCCAAGTGCAAGCTTCAAGCAAGCTCCATCCTCAAGCTCCATGCTCCAAGCTCCATCATCGTGAGCAAGACAAGAGAATAGGAGAGAAGAGAAGAAGAGAGGAGAGAATAAGACAGGAGAAGATGGAGAGCTTCTCCTCCCCAGTCCCTCACCCTCACACACTCACTCCCTCACACTCTCACACTCCCTCTCTCAAGCACAAGCTCAAGCAAGCAAGAAGAAGAAGAAGAAGAAGAAGAAGAGGAGAGCCACTTTTGGCCACACACAAGAATGAGCTTCTTATTCACTTTTCAACTTTATATACAAAACCCTAACTCCCTTTTGGGCGATCATCCCCTTATCCCCTTTTTTACATAGCCGGCCGTGGCCTAGACCCTTTTCCCATTGTCCTTCTATCTTCCTAGCTTCCTTTCCACCGCCCATCTACATTTACAAATTGCACGGGTGAGAGCCTAACGCTCCTTAAATTAAATCATGATGTGCTTGCGCTCTTTTACAAAAGTATTGACGCGCTTTTCCTTGTGCATCTTTTTCCCTTATTTAGGACTTTTGCCTTGGACTTGTCTTCTGCTTCAGCTTTTCTGGATTTTCCACCTTTGTTCGTTTGAGGGTTAACATTTTTTTGCGCGACAGTCTGATGAAGACGCCATTATTCTAGTTGCTTGAGAGATGGGCTATGGAGGCTATAAACAACCCCCCCAACTGAGTTAATGCTTGGTCTACATTCAATCTTCGCTCCTCATCGCTCCAAACTGTGCGTGCAATGGCTATCTAGTTATGGAGATCATAATTCAGTATTTCTCTCTCCTCCCTCTCTCTCCCCTTAAGAGGCACTTCATGTGGCAAGAATTAAGAAGAGAATCGGGTGATCGATGCTTGTTTGGGAGGCACCAGATTGTTCTAAGAGGCTGAGGAGGCTGAAGGTTAAAGTTCTATGCTGAAATCCATGGCTGGTGGGTTCATACACAGTCCCAATTAAATATTCAAAAAACCCAAAATACGCAAAAAGGCTGTATGCTCTATTTTATGAAAAAGAATTGCTTGTTTTTTTATCGTTGATGGTCTAAATGGTGTGCATATGGGTTGAAATTTTATTTGAATATTTCTTGCATTATTTTTTAGGATTGCAATCACTATTATGGAGAACCCATATTGATTTACAATAATTATAAATTTTCAAAACCCGAAAAAATACTAATTTTGATGAAAATTGAAAGTTTCTTTGATTTTGAGTGGAAAAAAATGAGTGGACATGGGATAAAATAAGAAAAAAAACTGATTTTTAATTCAAATGATTAGTCATTAAAAAAATCAGAAAATATCTATTTTCTATTAAAAATAAATAGAAAAAAAAGAAAAAATGGGTTTCTTGCGTTCGAAAAAAATGGAAAAATAAGATCTATGTATGTGAATGTCTAACGGGGCTAAAGCATGAGGTTAAGCCTCAGTTTTGGTTCCTGTCCTTTGTGTTAAAGTGTGTAATTATTGCTTTTACATACAAAAAATGACATAAAATAATCTCTACACTTATGTATCGCAGCAAAATTTAAACAGTGAGGGGGAGGATGATGTTATACAATAGTTTAAGTGCTGAAATAATACAAAGTTTGATTGTTCTCTTTATGCATAACATTTAGGATGCAGTTTATTTAGAAATAATGGATCTAACAGCACGAGGTTTGCCTTGGTACTAGGTTCCTATAACGAAGCATTGCATATTAGCGAAAATTCATTAAAAGGGCTATTTTTGCACGACACATAGATTGATTTTAAACCATAATTATTTATGCACAATAAAGCATCCACCATTGCATGAATCATATGCATAGTATCTATTATTGGTATGCATAGCAATTGGTTAAAGTATAAATGACCCACATTGGAGAGAGTGAGACATCCAAGCTGTAGGTCTAGATGTTAGGTCCAAGGGGACAAATAAGTGAGGACTGGTACATTCCTGGAACGATATAATATTGGTACCAAGAGTGAAGTTTGTTTCATATGTGTTATATGTGTTAGCGATGCATCGAGGGGCCTATCCCCAAGGTGTAGGAGGGTCGCAATGGGGCCGCAACAATTAGTCGAGGGGTGCCTCCTATGTTGCTCTATGTGGTGAATTACACCAAAATGTGTAGGGTCTCCCTTTGAGGAGTCTGAGAAAGTTAAGGGTTGGACTATAAACATGATATAAACCCAAAATGTACGTACGATGGTGGGGCAATGTATCTTGTAGACGCTCTTGACCGCGAGGCCGTGGGGTTGTCTTGTGCGTGTTAGAGGTCTGGCTAGTCCTATAGCCAGTGCCAGCCCATTTTAGGTCCCATCATATTCCGATACCATGGTTAATATGCACATGCAAAAGTGGATGATCCTAATGTTCTCAAACATAATTTTGAATCCAGAACGTGTCGTGCACAACTAGGCTTTCTAATGCTCATTCACTAACTCGTTGCAACAATGTAAGGATAGCATCCAGAAAACACTTATGCTATTATCATCTTAATTAAAATACAATGAACCCTATATCATGCTATGCATTAGCAAAATCAGCAATAATCAGTACCCAAATCCTATCATTCAAACACCCCACCCTCTACCTTTAGGTATTGCTTCCATTGTATAGGTGAAGGGGTTCATTTTGTCATGTTTTGATGTATGTTAAGTGATAAATCACGAACTTTGACAAATAGATAGGAAAAACTGAGGCTAAACCTCATGCTTCACTACTACCATACATTCACAAACACTCATTATTTTTTCTTATTTTTATGAAGTGTATTTTTATTTTTTCTATATTTTTCTTATTTTTTAGTATTTATTTATTAATAATCACTATTATTTTTTGATTTTTTCATACCAATCATTTTAGAATATTGAGATTCAATTTTATTTTTCATTTTTCCCCATAGGAACACATTTCACCCACTCAAAACGACAAAACCATCAGTTTACCCTTAAAACTACATTTTGAGTTTTTCAAAATATCATTTCCATCATAAAATGTCAAAAAACCTTCATTTCCTTTATAAAAAATAGTCATATCGTGCTTCTATAAAACCCGAGATGCATTAAATAACTGTGTGACTAATGGATGGAGCCTCCATTGCTCCCAATTCCATGATGCACATCAAGCTTTAGCATCTCCATTAATCTCCATAATCATCTGCTTTAATCTCCTTTCCGATTCTTCCTTCAAGGTAGTGTGCATGAATAACCCATAGAGGGGAGAGAGGGGGAGGAGAGAGAAAGAGTAGTTTCTGATCTCCATGTCCAAGCAGCCATTGGAGGAGTGGAGAATAGCAATGGAGAGCATAGGCATTAAGCATTAGGCTATTGTGATCAGATTGTATGGGTATATGGAGATGGCATTACCCCTCTCTCTCTCCTCTCATGAAATCATTGTGCAAGTCATCGCCATCTTCTTTTTTCTCTCCAGGCAAAAAAAACGCCCCCCCTCCCCCCCCCAATGAAATAAATTTTTTGGGGGGACCCCAAGGAGAGCCCCCAAGGGTCGCACTCTTTTGCACCTTAAGTCTCTTTTAAACTTGACCATCTTTTGGTCCTCCACTTCGAACACTGCCATTCTCGTGTCCAACATCAAATTTTGAAACTGTAAATTTGTGCTCAATCGTCTTGAGGTCTTGCACTACCTCACACTTATCGGGATCCAATTTGGCAGATGAAAAAATTATGAAAATTTCCCAACCATCTCTTGGTGGGTCTTTAAAGCACTTTTGGAACCCATCGGCTGCTTACTGCTTAAAATCGACTTGATTGTCTATGCCGCCTTTGACAAAGTCTATTTTTCCCTTGAAATTTGGAATTTTCGGCAAATTTTGAGCATGCTTTTTGGGCAAAATCCACCGCTCATTGGGGACCATAGGATAGGGCAACTTAGCCCCTATCAAATCCCATGAATAGATTTGTACATGAACACAACCACAAAGAGCATCAAGCTAATACATAAAATACTCAACAAAGCACATCATAGCTCTCACGCTATCCCTTGTCAAAACTAAGGCCTGAAATCCACAAGGAGAAGGTCTAGCATAATCTGACAAAGAGTCTAAAGCTAGTCACTAACCAACTCTTCCAACACAGCCAAACGAACAAGAACTATCAAAGAGATCATCCTAAGTGGCGGTCTGAACTACCTACCTAATGAAGGACAACTCAACGAGAAGTTCCTACTATGCGAGGACTCCTATAGCCTGATCAAGAAAGATTGCCTTGTAGCATATGCTCCTTTGAGACCTTTAGTTTTCATACTGGTGTGTGTGAAAAGGTGGGAGCTGAGTGTAGTGACCCAAGGAGAACATGGCATCTGCCTCAGGTCCTGTCTCTTGGTACCCAAGAACCTACCAAGCCCTCGCAAGGTGACACTTAATCCTTTTCTGCCGCTCACTTTTATTTTCGCTCCAACCTTCCTTATTTTCTTTTCTTTTCAACTAGATGCCACCCCTAGGAAGAAAAGGTATTGGCCTCGGGTCTTGTCTCGTCCCCCAGGAACCTACCAGGCCCGTGCAAGGCAATGAACAACTGCTCAATGATTTTTCATTCTTTCTTTTCTATGTTTAGAGGGGTTAGAACCCCTTTTTACACATCTCTAGATATTCATATATTTTATTGCATATATTTAGGGTTTTTTCCTTTGTATCATCATTTCATCTGGCATGCTTTTCTAACTGCCTCTCACACTAATAGGAACTCCTAGAATGACCGCCTAGTAGGTTAGTAGAACAGGGTCACTAGAACTCCTATCTAAAACGGGTCTTTTAGTGATTAACAATGCCTGTACAAGAGGCAATGACTACTTAGACCTCCCCTAGACATATAAAACCTAAACCTGGGACTTCATGCCTTGATTGCCGATCCCCAAAAAACAAAAAGAAAGTACCCTGATATACACATGTATCATTAATTGCTTAAGGGAAAAGGGAAAAGACTTAAAAAGGGGGACGAAACCACCTAGAATGGCCACAAGAGGCTCCTCTGCAACAAAGGCTCCCTCCAGCGACTTCGTCAACTTGTATGATGCAATCACTAAAACAAAAAAACCATTAAACATACCTGTATCAAACAAACGTAGGGCCCTCTTGGCCTAAAGGAATAGCACATTTTACTAAAAACTAACTAGCTCTCTTGGCCTAAAGAAATCAATCAATAACACTACAAAACTGACTGTTCCTCTTAACCTAAAGAAATAAAAAATTAAAACCTTAAGGCAACTAGTCCTCTTGGCCTAATGAAATCAAACAGATCAACACCTACGCATCCCTCCTTGGAATAAGG
This sequence comes from Lygodium microphyllum, assembly GCF_053477565.2. Classification (NCBI taxonomy): domain Eukaryota; kingdom Viridiplantae; phylum Streptophyta; class Polypodiopsida; order Schizaeales; family Lygodiaceae; genus Lygodium; species Lygodium microphyllum. Next base: position 92,195,984 of record NC_141136.1, on the reverse strand, counting down.
AAGATGTACAAAAATATGCTCCATTCCAAGGGGAAAAATAGGGCTCTCAGCCTTAAACTAAATGCATCAAGTTGTGACCCATCCCTCTTGCATATAGAGTAAGAGGTGTATGCATAAGATGTCGTTTGATCAACCTATGGTTCCAAGATAATAGCGGTAGATGGATCTCGCCACTCTACGCATTACCCATATCAACCATCGACTGCCATATGATGCATGGTCTGATAAAATTCCCCAAAAACGACCAGGTCATGTCTCATTGTCAATATAGCAACATTCGAACTAGGACCACAGTTGAAGAAGAGGTACTCTTCATAAGCAAAATTTGCTAGGGAATCCACAAACTGATTCCAAGAACATAGAATTAGCTGAAGAGATATGCTCTCAAATTCATCAAGTAGGGTTATAGTAGTTTGATGATACATGCAAAGGATGGGATTCCAAACTGTGTATGTCTCATTTAGTTTATTTAAGATCAAGTGGGAATCCCCTTTTACTAACAACCGCAGAATACCACATTTCTTAGAAATATTTAGTCCCATAATCAAGGCTTTATACTTCACCATGTTGTTAGTGAATCCTACCTCGATATAAATAGCTAATTTCATTGTAAGTCTACGTCGGGGATCTCCGAATAACGACCCAACACTCCCCTTTTTATTAGGGCCCTTGGACTCTCCATCAAACTATAATGTGTACATCCACAATGGGTTTACATAGACAGCCATGAAGAACTCCCCTATTCGTAATTATGATAATCAAAATTCAACATACTTAGAGAATGAACTGATGGCTCCATCCCACCTTCTTCATTAAACTCAACAGGGATGCTGGTTAGAATTTTAAACAATGATGGCAGAAACTTTGATCTCCCACACAAAGGTACTGTCTTCTTGCTTAACCACTTTGTATCCTTTGCTCCACTAGATAAGCTTCCCTTGATGATATCATTGCTCTAGATTGAGTGCTCTAGATAAGGAATTAACTGCCCCATTAACCAGTTTAAGCTCTCCTGCAGGTCTCAGATAAGCCCCAGCATGAACCTGCAATGCATTTAGCGCGTTAGCATATTAAAAAATAATAAGGTTTAATATTATTAATATTAACCTTATTTTTAAATTCCACTCTGTGTAGATGAGCTAGTAAAGCTGTGGATTTATTTTTACCTTTCCTAACTACCTTGTAAGGGCCATCCCATCTAGGTTCCAACTTCTCTAGAAATAGCTCCCTATGCACATTGTAATATAAAACTAGCTGTCCTTTCTTAAAGATATATTTCTTCACTTTTAGATCATGCAACTACTTCATCTGATGCTTAGCCACTTCCTCGTGTAATAAACTTTGCAATTTGAGCTCATCCAAGTGGGTTATAGTCGTAAACCAATCGAATAAGGTAACTTCATCACCCAAAGAATGATTGATTGTGAATCTTATGGTTGGAAACTCAATTTCTAAGGGCAAGACACACTCCTCCCCATAAACTAATTTGAATGGGGTGTGGCCAGTGGCTCGTTTAAACGTTGTGTTATACGCCCATACTGCCACATATAATTTTGTATCCTAGTCTCGTTTCTTTTCGAAAACTATCTTGGATAGGATACCCACAAGCTGCTTTATTGGTACTTTCAACTTGCCCATTTTCTTGTAGATTATAGGGGGTCGTCTTGTTATGCTTAATTTTTCATGCATCAGTCATTCTTTTAATCACCTTGTTTAAAAAATGGGTTCCACGGTCCAATACTATTTCCTTCGGTGGACCGAAACGACAAATGATCTACTCAAGTAGGAAAGTGGCTGTCTCTTTTGTATTGTCCTGCCTTGTCACCCATGCTTCTGACCACTTTGCAAAGTATTCAGTTGCTACTATAATGTACCTCATCTTAGTAGTAGATGACAGGATAATATGACCCACAAAGTCGATGCCCCACTTCTCAAATGGAAGGGTAGCCATAATCGGAGTAAGTGGGTGCTTCCTATTCTCTCTACTGTCATGTCTTTGACATGTATGGCATCTCTTAACATACTCAAATGAAACTTGGAAAATGGACGACCATCAATAACCAGCTCTTAAGACCTTATGGGCCGTCAACAAAGTGCCCCCTACAAGCAGAGTCATAGTACTCCTCCAGGATAAATGGAACCTTGTCAGACATCACACATCGGCGAGAGATATCATCAACACCCTACCGATACAGTGTTCCTGTGGTGATGAAGGAAAATTTCAATGTCTGCTGTCATATCAATCTTAAACAATGTTTCCATATCACTCCCTTCAACCAATACTTCTTTTGGCTCTCTGAAATCCACAAGAATTTCTACAATGCCTTGTAGCTTTGGTGGCTTGCTCTTAATGTTGTAATCAAACTCTTGCAAAGTGATTAACCACTTTGCTGAATGATCAGGTGGCTGTAACTTGTTCAGCAACAATTGAAGTCCTTCCACCTTCGTATAAAAAACCACCTTCTCATAAAGAATGTAGTGCCTGAACTATTTGGTCGCAAATACCATCTCAAGGCACTTCTCCATGTAGGTATAGTTAATTTTTGATATATCCAACTTCTAACTAACAAAGTCTACCGGGTGTGGCACCACTTTTCCTCCCAAATTTGGGCCAAACAGCAATTGATGCTATACATGGTTGATACTAAAAATATATAAAACATTTCACTCCTTTTAGATGCTTTTAAAACAGGTGCTTTGGTAAGCTCCTGCTTCACATCGTCAAAAGATACTTTGCAAGCATTGCTCCATGCAAATTGACAATTAAAGGACCATAGGTTTGTCAATGGCAATGTTCTTTCTACCAAGGCGTTGATAAACTATCGATAATACCCTATCGATGTTAGAAAGTTATGTACTTCCTTTGGAGTAGGCGGCAGACTCATGGAAATTATGACCTTGATCTTTTGAAGGTAAATTGTAATCCCTATTGAAATAATCACATGGCCTAACAATAGCCCATAAGGCACTCCAAAGACACACTTGCGTGGGTTAAGAGCTATGCAAAATTGTCTACAATGCTCAAAACACTCGTGGTATACACATCCAAGCTAGGAGGAATACCTCCAAGCAAAGATATCGCAGAACTCTTGAATTAAAGACACACAATCCTCTCTTTCTTCCTAACTGAGCATGGAACCTAATTTGACTAGCCGTGAATCATTAGGTGTACCAAGGTCGAACTCAATAACGTCCGCATCTCTTATTCAATCTTGAGGCTCTATCGACTCATTCAATGTTATCTAATAAATGTCCTCTGTAGTGGACCCTTATTTAGATCCATTCCTCAATGAGGTCTCACTACCAGATGGATCATCTGTTGTTTCTAGTTCAGTAGAGGATACTCTGAGGAAACTCAAGGTAAGCATCCACTATTACATGATTGGCACCTCTGTCTAGAATCACTTGACCAATGGGTATATCAACTTGATAGTTTGTTCGTAAAATCCATGGCCTGCCTATCAAAACTCGATAGCTAGGACGCCCTGCAAACTGTATCACCCTAAAGTCTAGATAGCATTCCACGCTTGCAATGGTAACATGGACTTTAGTGATGTAACCTTCTGGTTGCCCTAAATTGTCATTAGCGAAGGGTGGAGCCATCTTTTTGAATTTCTAGACCTAGCCTCTCCATCAAGTCTGAACTCATGATATTGATGGAGGATCCAATGTCCACGATAGCATGCTCCATTAATATTCCATCCACATATGCTAGAACCCTCGGACAATGCTTTTCAGCATAATCAAACCAATATTCTCCCACTCGTGCTATGCCCAAGGGTTCTACAATATACCCAATATGCAAGATTTTCTTGAATTCCTTTTGTACTCCTGGAGACAGTTTAATCAATTGTAGAAGATTCAGTTTAGTTTAACTTCACAAAGAGAACTTGCTAGATCAAAGTTGTGGTAGTTAGCTGCAAAGTTCTCTTCTCTCTCCAAAAGATTCTCTCCTTTGGTCTTTGGACTAGATTTGGTGTCTCTTTTTTAAAATTTTCCTTCTTTCTTGGCAATCCTTTATCCTTCTTGGGATCAACTTTACTATCAATACGCCTTAGAGGTCCACCTTCCATATCAGGATTCAGAACTTTCTTTCCCCTAGCATCTTGCTTATGGTTTCCCTCGACAGGTTTTACAATTTCCTTTTCACCCTCTTTAGTTTTTTTACCTCGTGTTACAGCTCGTAGATTAGAAGTTTCAGCGTCATTGACATATACAGCCTCAATAAGATTGACTTCACTACCATGAGGCAACTCCTCTACAATGGCCTTTCCTCATTGTAGTACTTATCTTGGTCCCTCATCTTGATAGAGATTATTCCCTTGTGCGTGATGGTTAACTGGACCTGGCAGTTTACTCCCTTGTTAGAGAGAACTAATCTTACTCCAACATGTAGCAACTAAGTGGCTAGACTTTTCACAAATATCGCATTTGACATTCAGACAATTCCTAGGGAAATGTTGGCCACCACACCACTTACAACTAAATATTGAGGGGAACACCCTCTTCAAGGCATTGACTCCCTATCAAATTCTGCTGCTTCTTAAGGAAATTGACGTCCATAGCTATTTGTCTATATTGCTCAGAAATTGTATCGATGTAGTGCTTCATCATGTCCTTAACTTCACCAAGGACGTTAGAGACACTCGACTCATAGCCGCAATCGTCTATCTGTCGTCCCATCAGCCTAACCACTTGATTAGGAATTGGCCGCTCTATGCATTTGGTGGATGCCTAGTGCTCAAACATTTAGCAAAACAGTATCGTGCACAAGTGCAAAACCATTCTTTTAATTATTTCCAACTACCGTTCGTACTTCGTTGCATGGGCCTAGCACCGAGGTGATCCTCGTGCTATTAAGCTCTTAATTTTAATCATTATTCGTCCTAAATTCTATGCATAGAAATAAGTAACTTTTCCATCATCTCACACGACATTTAGACATATTTCAACTTCCCTACCCTTCCCCGTTTAAATATTGCATCGTTGCATAGATTTATAAGGCATTTTGCCATCATTTTATGTGTAAAAAGCGGAAAAAACACACTAGAATAAGAAGGTGGGGTTGAACTGAGGCAAATCCTCATGCTTCAGTCCCCACCAACATTCACAAACATTTTTCTTAATTTTCATTAATTTTCCGCACCCAAAATGCATTTTCCCCCTCTTTTTAGTGATTTTCCTCTATTTTCCTTGTATTTTCCCTTATTTTTTGCATTATTTAATTACTAAAAATTCAAAATAGGTTATGGGCTGTGGCCCTTAGTTCCTTCTTGCAGCAAAAATGAAAATTTAGTTGGTGTTCCTATTCATTTTCCCATTTTTATGCCCAAAAACATCATTTTCCCTTGATTTTCCATATTTTACATATTTTAGTGTATTATTTTGAACCACAAGATGCATATTTTTCTGATTTTTTGATTATGATCAACAAGTACTCATGGAAAACAGCAACATAAACAATTTTTAGCCCACATGAACAATCTTTTATCAATCAAAAGCCATAAAATCTCAAATTCCCTTTGAAAAAAATTGAATTACCGCTTATTTGCGTGTTTTGGGTTTCGTGTCCATGGCTGCAAATCTGAAAATCAGCAGCACTTCATGCTCATGACGATCACAAGTCACCATTTCCAGCCCATGGAGCAATCCGATCAATGCCGGACAAGCCTCCATCATTCTTTCTTCTTCTTTCCTCTTCCCACATGAACTTGCCTTTAGACGAGAGAGAGGGAGGAGAGAGAAAGACTAGATCTGGTTCTCTTCATTCATCCACCATTCTACGGGCGAAGGGCGGCGATAAGATCGGCCAAGAAGGAGAAGATCAGCCCCAATGTCTGTTCCATGGGGTACTCACAGCCCACAATCATGATGAGAGAGGAGAGAGAGCGAAAAATGCGCCATTTCTTGATCACGCCATGCCTTCCTTCTCTCTCCACGTTTTTTGATCAAGAGGTGCATAAAATTTTGGGAGGGAGGGTCCAAACTCAAAAGGCGATGCTCAAATTTGGCCTCCCAAGTGTCCACCTTTTCATATCTTGACCATTTTGTGGCCATTTCCCCGTCCGGACTCGGAATTGAGCTCTGAAAAATCCTGGGAGTCCGGCTTGGCATCTCGTATTGGCCAGTAACTCTTGCCAATCCGCACGACTATCTGAAAAATTATGAAAAATCAACAAGTGTCGCTCGGGCACCTTTAAAGCACTTTGGCGCTTAAAATCGTCCTAGATCGAGCCGCCGCCTTCGACGTTGAATATTTTTCCCTTGATATTCATAATTTTTAGCTATTTTTAAGCATTTTTTGGCACCAAAATTCCGCTCTCATTGGCGACCACGGGATAGGGCGACTCAGCCCGTCGAATCCACGAACATATCTGCACATAAGCAACCAAAGAAGCATCAAGCTGATACAAAACAAATATGCGATGAAACTCAGCATAATGCTCCCCCTACCCCCTGGACAGAAGCAAGGCATGACATCCACAAGGAGTAGGCCTAGCATCATCGAATAGACGATCCAAAGTGAGTCACTAACCAGCTGCTCCAACACAGCCAAACTAAAAAAACCTATCAAAGAGGTTGCCCTAAGTGGTAGTCTGAACTACTTACCAACTAAAGGCAACACAACTAGGAGCTCCTACAAGGCGAGGACTCCTATAGCCTGATCAAGGAGTATTTTCTTCTAATGCATTTCTTCTTTTAGGGTTTTTATTTTATCCATCATACTTGGGCATGTAAAAAGGAGGGAGCTGAGCGTAGTGACCCAAGGAGAACAGGGCATCGGTCTCAGGATCTGTCTCGGCACCCAAGAACCTACCAAGCCCTCGCAAGGCGACACTTAATCCTTTTCTAATGCTCACTTTTATTTTTGCTCCAACCTTCCTTGTTTTATCAGTTTTTTTTCAGCAAGAAGCCACCCCTAGGAAGACAAGGTATTGGTCCCGGGTCTGATTCATCCCCAGGAACCTACCAGGCCTTCGCAAGGTGACGATCAACTGCCTATACATTTTTATTTATTTTCTTTTCTTTGATAGGGGTTAGAACCCCTTTTTACACACCTTCGTATTTATATTCATCTTTTGGGATGTTCAAGGTTTCTTGGCATCATCATTATTATCTTCTGGCAGGCTTCTCTAACTGCCTCACTACTAACAAGAACTCCTAGAACGGCTGCCTAGCAGGCTAACAGAACAGGGCCATTAGGACTTCCTTCTAAAACAGGCCTTTCGATGCCTGACAATGTCTTTACATGAGGCAATGACTACTCCGACCTCCCTCAAACATACTAAACCGAAACCTTGGGGCTTCATGCCTTGGTTGCCGGTCCCCAACAAAAATGTATCCCCTCGACAAGTACAAAGACACATATAACAGGAAAGAAAGGTACTCGTAAAGGAGAGATATCACCTGGATTGGCCACAAGAAGCTTCCATCGCAGTAAAGGCTCCTCCAGGCTCCACCAAATTCCACGAAACACGAAACCTGTCCAGCACAACACTTAAAACAAAAACCCGATTAAACGCACCCGCACTAGACAGGGAAATGGCCCTCTTGGCCTAATGAAATGAAACACTTCACTACAAAACTGAATCGGCCCTCTTGGCCTAATGAAATCAAACAATACTACTCATAACATCCTCCTAGAAACAACTATGATAGACATCAAAGCATACCATTCCCAGAGGAACAGAGGCTCGTAGCCCTAAACTAGGTGCATTAAATTATGACCCATCCCTCCTGCGTATATCGCAAGAGGTGTTCGCATCACATGTCGTCTAATCAGTTTGTGGGTCCAAGTTAATAAAGGCAGATGAGTCTCGCCTACCCTCTACATCACCCAGATCAACCATTGTCTGCCAAAGAGGGCATGTTCAGAAAGCATACCCCACAAACGACCAGATCCTGTCTCACCATCAATAGATATATCAGGACAAGGGCCACAATTAAAGAAGAGGTCTTCTTCATATGCAAAATTAGCCAAAGAATCGGCAAACTGATTCCAATTCCGTGGAATCAGCTTAAAAGACACTCTATCAAATTCGTCTAGCAGGGCTATGGCAGTATGATGGTACATGCAAAGGATGGGGTTTCGTACCATGTACGTCCCATTGAGTTGATTTAAAACCAAATGAGAGTCCCCTTTCACCAATAACTGGCGGATACCACCCTTCTTTGCAATATTCAAACCCATAATCAGGGCTTTGTATTCTGCCATATTATTGGTAAAATTCACCCCGAGATAAGCAACTAACTTCATGACAATGCGTCGTCGGGGGTCTTGGATGACAACTCCTACACTTCCTTTTTTACATGCATCCCTGGATGCCCCATCAAAGTACAAGGTGTACATCCATAAAGGGTTTACATATCCCGCCATCTGGAACTCTACTCCTAATTATGGTAATCGAAATTCAGTATATTCAACGGGTGGACTGTAGGCTCCATCCCTCCATCCTGATTGAATTCAATAGGGATGCTTGTCAAAATTTGTAGGCAGTGATGGCAGAAGACCTTGATCTCCCAAATAAATGTCCCTCCTTCTTGCTCAATCACCTTGTATCCTTTGCTCCACCAAATGAGCTTTCCCTGATGATACCTCTGTTCTAAATATGGGTGTTCTAAATAAGGGATCAGACGACCCATCAACCTCTATCACAATTTCCTTGCAGATATTTGATCGATCTCGCCTAGACCTGCAAGGCAGTCATAGTATTAGTGCAATCAGAAATAATAAGGTTTAATCTTATTGAGATTAACCTTATTTTTAAATTCAATCCCCTCAAGGTCAGCTAACAAAACTGTGGACTTATTCTTTCCTATTCTAACGATCCTATAGGGCCCATCCCATTTGGGCTCTAGCTTGCCTGGAAATAATTCACGTCATGCATCATAATACAGAACAAGCTGTCCTTTCTTGAAGGTGTATTTCTTGGCTTTGAGGTCGTGTAACTGCTTCATTCGGTGCTTCGCCACTTCTTGGTGCAATAAGCTCTGCAGCTTAAGCTCATTCATGAGTTCAGAATTGATGGAGAGACTAGGTCTAGCAATCCAAAAAGATGTCTCCACAATTCTGTGAATGGCAACCTGAAGGTTATATTACCAAAGTCCTTGTGTCCTTTGCTAGTGTGGAATGCACTGTGGACTTTAGGGTTATTAGGTTTGTAGGACAACCAAGCTATCAAGTATTGTTAGGTAGGCCACAAATCTTGCGATCTGACTGTCAAGTGAATATACATTCTAGTAGATTGATGTTTTGGCAGAGGTGCCAATCGTGTGGTAGTAGATGCATACTTGAGTCTCCTCAAAGTGAGAGAGCTCCTCTATCCTCTACGAAATTAGAGACGATAGAAGATGTGTATGCTAGTGAGACATCATCGAGTGACGAATCCAAAGAAGGGTCCACGATAGAGGACATCTATCAAATAACTCTGAATGAGCCAATAGAAGCTCAAGATATGATAAGAGATGCGGATGTAATTGAGTTGGATCTTGGTACGCCAAATGATCTGCAGCAGATAATTAAATTAGGGTCCATGCTCAGTGTGGAAGAAAGGGAGGACTACGTGTCCCTTATCCAAGAGTTCCACGACATTTTTTCTTGGAGTTATGATGATTAGCTAAGAGGTATTCTTCCTAGCCTTGGCTATTCATACCATTCCTCTAAGGAAGGTAGTTGTCCTGGCATCAGAAAGTAAGACATATGCCTTTCAAATTGAGGGACGGGTTGTTCGAGGAGTTATAGAAATTACGACAAGCTGGTTTGATCTTCACTGTTTAGCACATTGAATGGTGTTCACATGTTGTTATTAGGAAGAAGAAAAATAATAAAATCAGGCTTTGCGTAGACTTTAGAGAGTTGAATAAGCAAACAGTTAAGGACTACTACCTGTTGCCCTTTATTGACCAGATTTTGGACTAGTTAGAAGGTAGGGAAATATATTAGTTTATGGATTACTACTGTTGCCCTTTGTTGACTATATTTTGGACCAGTTAGCGGCTAGGGAAATATAATCGTTTATGGATTGCTTTGTAGGATACAACCAGATGGCAATTGTAGAAGAAGATAAGCTAAAAACAATTTTCATTACTGTCTTCGATACCTTTGTGTACCATGTGATGGCCTTTGGTTTGTGCAATGCACTTGGTTCATGGCAATGAACAACAGACAAGATCTTTGATGGCATCTCCCCAGAGGAGTTGAAAGTATTTATCGATGACCTGGGGGTAGCCACCATAAGGGAGTGACAATTGATCATTCTTAGAAAGTGTTTTGAGCGCTACAGACAATTTTACATAGCTCTTAACCCATGAAAGTGTGTCTTTGGGGTGCCTTATGGGCTATTACTAGGACATGTGGTCAGTTCAGTAGGGATCACAGGACTGACCTTGAAAAGATCATGGTCATAGTTGCCATGAGTCCACCATGCACTCCAAAGGAAGTACACAACTTTCTATCATCAGTAGGATATTATTGGAGGTTCATAAATGCCCTAGGAGAAAGAACATTGCCACTAATAAATTTGTTTTCCTTTAGCTGTCTATTTGTATGGAGTGACCCTTGTAAGGTAGCTTTTGATGACGTGAAACATGAGCTAGTAAAAGCACCTAAAAGGGACGAAGTATTCTATGTATTTTCAGTAGCCACCATGCATAGTATCAGCTGCTCCTTATCCCAAATATGGGAGGAAAAATGGTATCACCCGATCACTTTTGCTAGTCAAAGTTGGGCATAGCAGAAATCAACTACACTTACATGGAGAAGGTGTGCCTTGCAATGGTGTTTGCGACTAAAAAATTTAGGCACTACATTCTCTATGAGAAGGTAGTTTTCTATACAAAGGCGGAAGGGCTGAGATTGCTGATGAACAAGCTACAACCGCCTAATCGTTTAGCAAAGTGGTTAATCACTTTGCAGGAATTTGATTATGAGATTCGAAGTAAACCACTGAAACTGCAGGGTATTGTGGAATGCCTTGTGGGGAGCCGAAAGAGATGTTACTTGAAAGAAATGATATTGAGGAAATGTTTAAAATTGATATGGCCTCTATCTCATCTTGGTATGCTACTATCACGCATTATCTATCAACAGGAGCGACTGGAGTCAGTTTATCAAAATCAGAAAAGAGAAAAATCAAACAGTAGGCTTTGAAATTTACTTTGATCTCAAGAACACTATATCAGAAAGGGGTTGATGATATCTATCGTCAATGTGTGATGCTTGATGAGGTTCCATTCATTTAAGAAGAGTGCTATGACTCCACTTGTGGCGAGCACTTTGCTGGGCGGATATTGCACAAAAAGCTTTAAGAGTGGGCTATTGGTGGCTGCCAAGATCAATAGACTAGGAGTTTACACCAGAGCATTGAAATGTAAGAGATCCAGAGAGTGCTAGCCTTAGCAGGCACAAATCAAATGGAGAGTGAGAGAGCAATAGAAGAAGACCTCATGCTGAGCGATCTTTTGACAAAGCGGCTACTAGATAACATAGAAATGGAGAAGAGCGTTGCAGTGTTAGCAACATCACTACTAGAAAGGTTAGGAGTCAGTCAAGGCTCTAAGAGCCAATAAAAAATTATCGTGGTAGCAAAGCAACTGGACAAATACCAAGTGAATGACGACCCGTACAACTTTATGGAGTAGTTTGTTGAGCAGGTCTGAGAGGCCAATGGCCTCACTGATCTCACTCAACACTCACAAACTTTTGATCTATACTTAGGAGATAAGGATAGGACTTGGTAGAAGAGTCTAGATGTTGTTGAGCGAGCCAATTTCAACGGCCTAGAAATTCTCTTTATCAAGAGATTCTTCAAACCAAGATACTCCGACAACCTGCTAGTGTGACTCATGAACGTCAAGTAGAGAGAGAAAGAGGATGTCCGAGATTACGTGACCCATGTGAGGATCCTCTTCAAGAGAATTCCTATGGGCGAGAGACCAACCGAAAGAGCGATAGTGTACTTTTCATGGCCATTCGTGCGGTGCTTACCACAATTGATTGCAATGGTATTAAGGCAGAGTGCAAGAAGAAATCATGTAAATGGGTCAGGGTGACAGGTCTAACCATAGACAAGACAAGCTCCCTAGGTATGTCCTGCCCTTGATGTGCCCTGAACAATTGTGGGTGATGTTAAGGGGCTAGGAGACTAGGGGCGGAGCCAGCCGACCAAGGTCACTGGACGCACCTAATTTGAGGACCCCTAGGTGCTGTACTGTGATCGTGGGTGCTTCTTATCTTTTCGTTCTTTTCTTTTCTTTTTTTCCTTTTCTGATTTCTTCCTCTCTTTTTTTTGGAGTACAACCATTGCAATATGTTGAGGCTATCTGCCTTTCAATGGGTTAGGAAATGTCAAGCTTCGAAGGCTCAGGAAATGGATATTATAGTGATGATTGTGCCCTAGCCTCATTGTTAGAGAAGCAGTTGTTGAGATGGGGAGATACACTTGATATATTGCAAATCTCTTTGCAGCACTTGATGTCAGTACAATTGAGGTAACAACTGTCATGAGCCAACTGTAGAACTTGACCAGAAAGAGAGCATAGCCCATGATTATGCTTGAGGTCATGCGATGTGGGCACTTGCAAAGGTGATTTTTCACTTTCGACAGTGTGGCTTTGTCACGGTTCTTTGTGAGGTTGGTGGTCTTGCGTTAACTTGGGCATTGAACACATTTGCACGAAGACCTGTGTCATCTTGCATCCACTTGTCACTTCATGAGAGTATATGCAAGTCACATGCGTCAAGTATAATGAACAAACTGATGGATTTACAGCCATTCACTATGCCTATATGGTCAAAGTGATACAGGAACCAGAACCCACTTCTTTTGAGCAAGCCATAGAAAAAGAAAAACGGGAGAAAGCCATGGATGAAGAAATGGATGCCTTGGAAGCAAATGCTACATAGGAAGTGGTACCTTTGCCTAAAGGTAAGAATGCAATTGGCTGTAAGTGGGTTTATAAGGTGAAGCACAATGCAGATGGTTCTGTGAACAGATACAAGGCAAGATTAGTAGTCAAGGGGTATGCACAAACATATGGTATTGATTATGAAGAAACATTCAGTCCGGTTGCAAGGATGGCAACCGTAAGAGCAATCATTGCTATGGCTACATCAAAGGAATGGTTTTTACATCAGATGGATGTAAAGAATGCCTTCTTGCATGGTGATCTGCAAGAAGAGGTATATATGGAGCAGCCACTAGGTTATGTGCATGCTGTTCATCCTGAGTTTGTTTGCAGGTTGAAGAAAGCATTGTATGGCTTGAAGCAAGCACCTAGAGCATGGTCTGACAAGATAGGACAGTATCTTGTCACTATTGGCTTTCAGATTTCCAAGGCAGATTTCTCACTTTATGTGAGAAAAACAGAGAAAGGTATTATGCTGCTTGTCATTTATGTTGATGATTTGATTATCACAGGTGACAGTAATGAAGATATCCTTCATGTGAAAATGCTATTGAAGCAGAAGTTTGAGATGAAAGATTTGGGAGAGCTGTGTTATTTCTTGGGCATTGAGGTGATTAGATCACCAAGTGGGATATGGCTCTTACAAAGGCAGTATGGATTGGACATGCTATCCAAATATGGGATGACAGGCTGTAAGCCTATTTCAGTTCCTTTGGAGTAGAATGTGAAGCTAAGCGTAGATGCAGGTGAGCTTCTGGAAGACCCTACTATGTATAGACGCATAGTAGAAAGTTTGATTTATATGACTATTACCAGGCCAGATTTGAGCTATGCTGTTGGATTGGTAAGTCAATTTATGCAGGCTCCAAGGAAACCGCATTTGGATGCGGCTAGACGCATACTCAGGTATGTGAAGTCCACATTGCAGTATGGACTACTTTATGAGACTGGGGTTCAGATACAGTTGCATGGATACACTGATGCTGATTGGGCTGGTAGTATTTCTGATAGACGATCTACCAGTGGATATGTGTTCTCCTTTGGGAGTGCTGCAGTCACTTGGAGCAGCAAGAAACAGCCTACAGTTGCCTTGTCGAGCACAGAGGCTGAGTACAAGGGCGCAGCAATGGCTGCATGTGAGGTAGCTTGGTTGCATAAGCTACTTTATGATATGCATCAGCCTCCTACAGATGGGCCAGTTGTCATTTATTGTGACAACATGAGTAGTATACACTTGGCAAATAACCCAGTCTATCATGCTAGAACAAAGCACATTGAGGTGCATTATCACTATGTGCGGGAGAGGGTTTTACTAGGTCTTATTGATCTAGTTTATGTCAGCACAGAGGATCAGGTAGCTGACATATTTACGAAGGCATTGGGCGCAAAGAAGCTACGCAAATTCAGAGACCTGCTTAGTGTGCAGGAATTGGGATTGAGCTCGAGAGGGAGTGTTGAGATATCGAGCTCCACTCGTGATATGCCAGGGTGACCGTTGTGCATTTATGTCACCGACTTGTTAGTTGCAAATGCGGTTGGTACACTGCCCATGAATAATAGCTACATGATAGCTATCCTTATCTACTCTAGTTCGTGGCTCAGTTAGTATGCCACCTTAGTTAGTTGAGTTTGGTTTGAGACCCATATATAGGGTTCTTCTATTTCTTTGTATGAGAGTTCTTTTGGCTTACACAACTAAGAAGAGGAAAACTGTTTTCAGCCTCCACCTTTGTGTGTATTCCCCCTTTGTGCAAGCAAGAAAGCTACAAGTGAGACTCCTTCCTTCTCTCCCACAATCTTGACAATGACTTCATTGGACCCATTAGTCCCGTGGCATAGTATTCACAGGCTAAATACATCATTGTCGCTAGCTAACTATACAACACAATGGACAAAAGCATGAGCTACGAGAAAAAATGACTCTAGGACCACTACCAAGTACTTATGGGAGAAATGCTAGCAAGGCAATGAACCTAAAGCTAAAGCCCATGAACCTCAGTTCAAATGGGTACCTAAACATCAAGGACTCCCACCTAGGAGCAGAAACCCATGCCCTCACAAAGCTAAGGACCCACACTCGAAACATAGGAGGCATAGCAAAAGCTATCGATATCGATAAACAGTCAAGCCGCTATGGATCCCAAAGACCTTATTGCAAGTGCAAGGTTACTATGAGGGTAACACCCATGTCTAGGTACCTAAAGCCAAGATTGCCAAAGGCACTCCTCAAAAGCCACCCTCAAACTTGACTACACAAACCATCCCAGCAAGTCCGGCACTCAGGCCATAAGAGAATCAGGCCATTAAGTCCATAGAACCTCAAAATCCTAGATCAACAATAGGGCTTAAACCAATCTATCACCCAAAACCATAGCCTGTGCTACTAACAAACTGCCCAAATCTAGTCCCGCTAGTGCCCCTCAGACCTCAGAAGCACCTAGTAGCAAGTTACGATCAACACTGGACTTAGGTTTGTTGGAAGAGCCTACACCAATGGAAGTGCATACACTCCCTTGCTCTTGGAAGGAATCAGAATTTGTATTCCTCGTTAAGGCTTCCGAGGCAACTGAGGAGTTAATTGTGACTGAGATACCGAGAGAACATGCAATCAAAAAGCATCTCATTACATCATATAACAAGAACATGATCATAGCCACACACCAAGAAATCGAGAAGTTGAATCAACTTGTTGCTAACAATGACTCCTCTTTCTTCTGAAAATTGTATGCTCTTTGATTGCAATGGGAGCTACAAGGATGCCAAATAATGAACAATGTTGAGCAGCAATGCGTAATCAAGGCATCAAAATATGACCTAACCTATGTAGCTCCAACTTCCTATAGGGTGTTGACTACCATCTGTAATTGACCCCTAGAAGAACACATTAGGGAGCATTCCTATTTAGATCGCCTCCTCACCGAGGAGGAGTTGCACATTACTAGCATTACTAGCAGACCGTAATATTTCCATGCAATTAAAAGTTAGTTGGTTAGTTAGTCAATTAATAAGTTAGTAAGGTTACTAACTAAAGACTAACTAAGGTAAAAACTAACTAACATTAATAACTAACAATTTTTATTTTATAAAAAATATTTTATTTAAAAAATCAAGAGTCATAAATTTGATTTTTTTCTCAGATTAACAAGGACCATAGCCACCCTTCACGAAAATTACAATGTGAACGTGAGTTATGAGCTATATTAATCATTAGGTTAATATGTATAGTATGGATGGTCTAAAATTATTAGATTTTTGAACAAGACTAGTATATTTTAGATATGATCCTAAAAAGATATGGAGATTTCTAGAACTGGATGTTATTTAAAAGAAAAGACATGTGATGTTTTAGTTAGTTTTGGAGATTTTATAAAAAGAAAAAAATAAAGAGAGAGATTGGGAAAATTGCGCCCACTGCAATCGTAGTCTACAGACAGTAGATAGCACTTCGAACATGGAGAGAAAGGAGTGATTTGAAATCTTTTTAATCAAGTGTCTTGGGGTTTTACCCCCCTTTCGGAGCCAATGGAACCATCAGATTTATGAGTTAAGCATCAGATCACTGATTTTTACAAGAGTCCCTCCACCAAGAACTCTTATTCTCAACCACAACCCCTCTTCTCTAATTCATTATAAATATGAGGCATGGGGAGGCACAATAAAGCACAAGGAGACCTCGAGAGGCTGCAAGAGAGAGAGAGGTAGATGGATACCCCCTCCAAGAGATTGCGAGAAGGAGCTTAAGAGAGAGAGAGAGAGAGAGAGGAGTTTTTCTAGGAGGCTGTGAGGGAGAGAGTTAGCTCAATTCTCCCCTATCTTGGTCTTTGACTAAGCCATCTTCTCTTACGCTCTCCTATCTTGAATCTATTCCGTCTTCTTATCTCTTGAATCTACTTGCGGACGATGGCCTCTAAGTGAAGAATGTCGCATGCGGATGGCAATCCTACAACTAGCAATGAGAGGGCATCACTACCAATCCAACTGCAGGTTCCAATCGTAAGTAATGTATTTCTAAATTGATAGATGCTTGCTTTGATTCTCACATGAGATACATTAAGCTCCATACTATGATGAAAATGCAACGAACCATGGTCTAATGCATCATTGTTGGATCAATCTTTATGGAATGGACTTACCCTTGATTCTTTAGAGTAGAATACTTCATAATTCCCCTGATTAGATCACAAAATAATCAAAATTTTGAAGAATTTCGTGGCTGTCTTGTTTTTCCCAAATAAGAGATCAAGAATTCTCTAAATGAAAATTCCAAGAATCAAGCAAGATTTTCCTTACTGTCCCCATAAACTCTATTAGTAGGGTTTGAGAGATGCTTCAAGAGAGGGAAATGGTTCAATGTTAGAAGAATGTGATAGAATAATGCTTCCAAAGGGTTAGAGAAGTGAAAGCTTGATGGGTTCTTGAAGAAATTGATAGAGATTCAGTTCTCTCTTGAATACTTAGCAAGGAGGAGAGATAAAATTACCATAGCCAACCTTCAAACTGAGAAAGAGTACTACCAGTTTATTGAAGAGTCTTCCATTAATGCTAGGGACCAATCTTGATAGCTTAGAGAGGTGGAAAAAGCTAGAGATCACTGCCTATTGTTGCCCAAAATCTGTATCAAAAAATGCATTTATTTAGCTACTCCAAACACATGGAAATCTGCTCTTCACTCCACTCATTATGTTGCTCTAAATGCTCCTTGAAGTGAGTAGAATGAGATTTTACATTGGGGGGAAAAAGATATTGTCATGGAGAAGAGATCAGGCCAAGAAATGAGCCATGGGATCTTGGAACAAGTTGAGAGAAGAGAAAGAAATCCTTGATTAATAAAAAGTAATCCTATATAGGCTTTGCTAAACTCTATTAACCTGGAACCTTCAAAATCAACTCTTCTTCTCCATGAGCTACCAAAATATCCAAGATCTTGCCACTTTTTCTTCAAGTCTTCTCTATGAACTCCAAAATTAGTAAAGGCAAACTACAAGAAACCCAAATGCTCACATTTTTAACTATACCAAGTCCTGTAACCAAATTTTGAACTCCAATTACCTTGGATGATACTAATAACAAGATCTAGGCTTCAAACTAACCTTGCCAAGAATCAAATTCAAGGCTTTGATACCATTGAAATGAACTTAGCCTAGATTTAATTAAAATCACAAGAAAATCAATAAATAACAAGTGAAACAAGTGGCCATAGCCATGCCGTAGCTAAAAATGAATTAAGTCTACAACACAATGAAGCCATAACAAGATTGAATTAAAGGTACAATGAGAATCATGGATGAGAGGTTGCCACAAGAAATCCACCTCTTACTATGATGGGCATTGATTATTCACCTTGAATGTTGGTGGGGAAGACAAGAATCCTTAAGCTCCAAGAAAATGGAGAAGTTTACAAATGTGCTAAAAAGATCCTTACAATAGAACATTGTTGCCTTTTAGACTCCAGCCAAGATTAAGCTAATTCCCCTAAACTGAAGTGTACCAAATTTATTTTATTATAACTACCAATCTATTTTATCAAACTAAATAAGGTAGAATCACCTAGGGATCCCAAAGAACCTTCATGGCCTAGCAGACATGCTTATGTGTTTCCCGAGATCTAACAAAGTTATCTCATGGCCATGAAATTGATCATGAGATTAAGTTAACCCTAAAAGCAAACCAGTTATAAGACGGCCTTATAAAATGTATATTCCCAAAGCCATTGAACTAAAGGGACCACTAAACCAATTGCTAGAAATGTTATGAGCATGTCAAGTGCTCTTCAAGAGTAAGGAGATCGCTCTCACAAATTACAAGAGAAGTACTTGAAAGAGAAATTGAACTAGAACTTGATTATGAGATAACTAGATTATAAGAGAACTTGATTATAAGAGAATGCTCACAAGAGAATGGCTTGATTGCATGTTAAGACTTTATACAAGACAAGACTAGAATAAGGCATGAACTACAAGAGGACTTAACTCACAGGAGCCTCATAAATGTTGTTGGAAAAACTAAGGGGATTGTAGCCCAAGACCCTATTTATACTAGAAATGAGGAGATCAAGGGGAAGCTTCTAGATGATGACATCATTGATGACATAAGTATGATTGACATAAGTGATGAGATAAGCAATCTTGATGTGAGAGTTGATGCAATCCTATCTTAGAACTTTCCAAAGAATTATCTAGAACCTTCTTAGAATCGTCTAGTAATTTCTTGAATCTTCTACAAACTTATGGAACTAGACAGTGTACCAACTTACATATATGAACCAAGGGCTCTTGCTTGAGTGTTTGTTAAATTACTCCCCCTTTTAGCACCAAGCTCCATGAGAGGCTCTGGTGTGTGATTGGATTGGTTGGGTGTTGAAGATGAAATTTGTGAATCTTAACAAGAGCTCTTTCAATTTGTGAATCTTAACAAGAGCTCTTTCAATATGTGAAGCTAGTTCCCATGTTTTTTCACTTGCATCACAGCCATTCCAATGGATAGAATATTGTAATTTGCCTCTTGAAACTAGGATTTTTTTCTACTTCATACTTAACGACCTTCAATTATGATTGGAGGTGATGTTTTCTGTATTCTTCCAAGGATATTGGATGTATGACATGGCTCTAAGACTGAAACATGGAATAAAGATGGATTTCCATGGATGGGGAAAGCTGCAAAGATGATAGATGACTAGATTTATTTAACTAAGAATCTTGAAGGGCCCATGTTATTGATAATCTAATTTTTGGAGAGATGAAAAGAATGTAGATGACATTGAAGAAGCCAAAATTAATCTCCATTTTTTATGATGGATACTGCATGCAAAGCTTATTTGCATTTCAATTATATTTATCTTAAGCATGTTTGATCAGTGCTTGCAACTCTTTATGAATATAAAAGAGGCGTTGAGCTAAGTCTATATTTGAACTCTTCTCGTGTGATCTTATATGATTGTCTATTCTTGGATGCTGACCATAATTAGCAAATAATGATGTAAATTGAGTGGAACCATGGAAGGAATTATTGTATGCAAATAGAGCAAGATAATAGATCCACCAAATTGTATTGATGATAGTTGATTGTGCACCTAAGGTATTGCTCCAAGACTTGATTCACTCTTTCTATTGTTAGAAGTATAGCATGTGAACTTATGTAAGCAAGGGTGCATGAGGGAAGGTCAGGTGTGGATGAACAAGAGGATAGGGAAAACTCTACCCTCTAGCTTAGTGACTAAACCGGTAACCCTAGCTTCCAGTGGCTATATAAATAGCCCTAAGGGTCACTCTCAGAGTAGAAGAGAGTGTTTTAGTTGTAGTTCTTGAGAAATTGAATAAGTAAGATCTTATTCTTGTACTTTATGAGCTCTTTTCTACCTCTTATGCACACTTCTCTACGTTGCATATTTGATATTCTAACATGGTATTAGAGCCATCTCTAATCCATAATTTGAGCTTCTCACAATCACATATTGACCTAACTATACAAGTGACCTTCATTTCTTCATCTTATCTTCTCAACCTCCATAGCTTGTTGCAACCCATTGAACTTGGAGGACTTAGTGTGGCCAAAGGAGGGCATATTAGCTTTAGCCTTCTTGTAGAGATATCTTCCTCACCTCAAGGAATTCCATCCTAGTATGATAAACCTTGACATTAGCATGTGAGAGCCTGACATTACTCATTTTTTAGAAAAAATATACATCTAGACAACATCTCAATTTGCACAGCTGGTCACATGCTGTAGGAGGCACAATGCTAGTAACTTCCATGGGAGTATTTGATAATCTTGGTTGAGTGGTGCTTCAAAACATCAAGAGTGTGTTTACACATTGAACCACTATTTGTTGTTGTTCAAGTCAATGCTTTTTAACACTTAGAAGTAGCTCTTAAAGTAGCACAAAGTGGACAAGAATTTGTTTAAAATGTATGGTCAACATCTAAACCTACATCTCATCATTTTTTCTCTACCATTGTAAAAGCTATGCAAAATTATAAGCATAGGATAATCCAAAGCATCATTTTCTTACTAGTTATTCAAAAACAGGCGTCCCCATCAACTTCTCGCACAAAGAATCCACTTTGTGTATGAGCCCCGGTCATCTAAGTTTACGGAATCCACCGTAAAACATCACGGAATCCACCGTGGCACGGAATCCACCGTGGAATATGCCTCCTGGCATCAAGTAACCCCTCCAGATCATTTTATATTTCACTAATACCTACAATGGGAGAAAGTCTCTCCCATCAAACTTGCAAATTCAAGGATTTACATCAACATAGGCCAAGATAGGAAGGTCTTATTGATTCCATAGGGCAATTGCAGTGTCTAATCCTTTATAAGGTGGGCGATAAAAGAAGAAGAAAATGAAATGATGTTTAAACTAACAACTAAAATTGATTTAAGAGCTGAAGTGGCCTATGTATTTATAGCTTACACATAGCCTTATAAAAGGAAGACAATGCTTTAGTCAAGTACTTGAGAAATGTGTAAGGGCTTAAAAACCTTTCCTTTTCGGGCGTTTCATTAATTTAGTGTGTATATGGGTGATTCCATAGCGGGTGATTCCGCAAAATACATATTAAATTAATAAACGTTTATGAGTTTAGAGTGCGCACTCGTAATAAATTAAGGTTAGGATTTATTTCTAACCAGTTGATTTATTTATGTAGCTGAAGACTGCTAGGTATTCACTTTTGTCGGTTTAATTGTATTATTTTACTAACGATTGTGAATGCTTCAGTTGATGTGTAGAGATAGCAGCAGTGGCGGAGGAAAGCATTGGAGTCTAGCGAGTATTCGACCTATGGATTATATTTTGATAGGCGCCACGCCTATATTTTGTCATGTCTATTGAGGCATCGATTATTTATTATTATTTTGTATGCGCCTATGCGCACGGATATGTTATTTCTATTTGGACATTGAGATTGGGCGTGCCAAACTTTATGGGCACCGTCCATTAGCTTTATTTCCTATTTTTGTAAAAGGCAAACTCAAAAGCTAAAAGCTTGTCATATTTTTGTAAATTGGGCTATTATTGAGCATGAAGATGGAAATATACATAAAATACATGCTTTGTGAAGCGCTCACACAAGGCATGGGGGGAGATTGAACCCAATTAGTCTCTTGTTCTTGTCGTTCATGCTTTTACATGTTTTTTGTGCAAAAAGGTAGAGTTCATTGTTCTTGGGGACCTTCCAGGATTCAGTACGTGAGCATACAGTGACCGATCTGTGCACCAGTGGTATCAGAGCGGAGCTGAGATCAAGAGCTTCCAATCGCTACCCATCTCGAGCGAAGGCGGAGCTCCTGGAATGATCGGGCTCTACAGTCAATCTCGTCGCGAACTGTCGATATAGGCAGACTTTTGGCAATCAAGAACCCCTGTTTCTACTGTCAGATCGCGAAGGACCAGGCTGTACAGGCGGAGGACCACGTATTCATCTCCTTCACCAAAATCGTGGATAACAGACAAAAAGAGTAACTTTTTCCTTCATTAAGCTTCAAAGCTTCAAGTTAATACTTAACCAATTTGATTAGAAGCTTAACAAGGCTTCTCTCCACCAAATCGTCATCGTGATATCTCAAGACCTGGCCGCGTTTTTCGCCGTGAAGAAACCCCCCCCTCCCCCCACGAAAATCAGACGATTAAGTCCAAGGCTTAATCACTAAAGCTAACCTTACTTACCTAAGTTGGACAAAGCAAGCAAATCACCAAACTTCAGGTCCTGCACTTCCGAAGTCAAGTCCTGCAAGTCGACTGTAATCAAGTCCTGCAAGTTCTGCAAGTCGGCTAAGTCTGCAACTCTATAAGTCGGCTAAGTCTGCAACTCTGCAAGTCAGACTAGTCAACTGGAGTCAGAACTGACTTGTGCTCAAAACTCCTATAAGGGATGTTCCTGCGCAGAAACTCTGAACTGCAAAGTTGTTCGTGGCAAAGTATTCTACCTATCCGCAGGTCCGCTGAAGTATTTTCAGCAAACGAAGAAGGAAATATTGCAGATTTTCTGAAAATTGAGAAAGAAATACCTATAAACACATAGCCTTGTAACCCCGAATTTGAGCTACGCTCATCCCGCTAACCTGATTTTGAGTGAGAAAGGTCTTTTGAGTTTTACAGGATGACGACACCACATATGGATGATCCTATGGCTGAAGACGACCTACCTGAGCCTACCATGGAACAAAAGCTGGATCTAATCATGATGCAATTGGAAGAAGAACGAAGGGCTAGACAAGCATTGCAAGCGCAATTGACAAAATTACAAAGAGCGTCTACCGACAAAGAAGAACCTCAAGCTAAAGATTTGATTCGACGTACCACCGACGCCACTCTTGAAGCTCAAACCATTCGCAAGGAATCAAAGATAAGTAAACGAAGTTTCAAATTTCGCACTTTTAATGACATACGAGAAGGAAAGACTGTTTTATCATTCATTAGCCAGTTTGATGACTATTTCCATGAGGAAACTTATCCAGAAAAAGATAAAATCAAGTGTGTTACTAATCATTTGGTAGACAGAGCATCACTTTGGTGGACTGTAGTACGCAAGAGCATAGAATGTCCTGTTACTTGGGAAGATTTCAAGAAGAAGTTCATGCAGAATTTCCTTCCACCGCAATTTCATGAGAAGGCTATCAAGCAATGGGATCTACTTCAACAACGGGATCGTGAGCCTATTCCTCAGTATACAGAGCATTTTTGGAATGCACTCCTACAGCTACGCATGCTTGAAGATGTACCAGAAACGATACATAAGAGGAAGTATATGTCTGGACTTCTTGGGCATTACTACGCTGAAGTGAACATGTTCAAGCCTACTACCCTTGAAGACGCCATCTCACTAGCTCACGACACTGAAGATAAGCTACGCGGTAGAGACAGACGACCACAGCAATTCCAAGCCAATGGTAATTATGGATCTAAACAATTCAATTCCAATTTTAGAAGATTTAATCCAGGTCGTTTCTCTTCACCATCTTTCCGCAAGAATTGGGCTAAACCACCTGCATTACCATCCAATGTCAATCCAAATCCTAAGCCTATTCCACAAGCAAATCCAAATGTACCTAGACTTCTAGCCATTTCAAATAATGTAACCAAAGCCAAGCCAATAGTATGTTATAAATGTCACCAGCCTGGACATCTCGCAGCAAATTGTCATTCAAAGAAGCCACCAGCTCATATCAACTATCTTGGAGCCATGGACGAAGACGAACATGAGGATATGCCTGATTTCACTGAAGATGATGATGACACTACTACTACTTCCGACACTTTACCAGGTATGCCTACTCCACATTCATTATTGACTATGAAATGTTTGGTGCATGGAAAGGAAAAGACTATCTTGCATGATGACGGTAGTACTCATGACTTTATTTCAGCAAAATTGGTAAAGGAATTGAAATTACAGATTGTACCTACACATTATCGCATAAAAGCTGCAGTTTTAGATACTAGGTATAATGGTATACAAGAAGTACAAGATTTAGAGATTCAAATTGGTTCATACACTGAAAGAAGAAATTTCTTAGTTGTTCCATTACAGTTGAGTGACATTATTTTAGGAATGCCTTGGTGACACCAGCATAATCCAAATATAGATTATTCCACACACACAATGAATACTAATTTTCAAGGAAAATCTATTACATTATATGGTATGCATGCATCTAATGTTTTTCCACTGCTTTCGCATACTCAAGCAAAACGTGCATTACGCAAGAGTACTAAATCATATCTCATTTGGGTGAATGAATTGCATGCAAAGGAAAATCATATGCACCCTAGACATAAGGAATTTCTTGCATATTTTAAGGACTGTTTTGCAGAAGACCTACCACCAGGTTTACCACCTTCACGTCCAGAAGACCATAAGATTGATTTAATCCCTGGCACACAACCAGCTTGCAAAGCACCATATAGGCACAATCAGATAGAGCAAAAAGAAATCCAGAGTCAAGTTGAAGAATTACTAAATAGAGGTTTAATTCGACCTAGCAGTTCTCCATTCGGTGCACCTGTACTCTTAGTCAAGAAAAAGAATAATACCTATCATATGTGTATTGACTACCGAGCTTTAAATAAGATCACTGTAAAGAATAGGTATCCTATACCTAGAGTTGATGACCTTATGGACAAACTGCAAGGATCTTCTATATTTAGTAAAATTGACCTTAAGTTTGGATATCATCAGGTGAGGCTAGATAAATCTGACATATTTAAAACTGCATTCAGAACACAATTTGGCCATTACGAATTCTTAGTCATGCCATTCGGATTGACTAATGCACCTGCCACCTTTAGTAGAATGATGAACCGTATCTTTTTAAAATATCAGTACTGTGTGATTGTTTTCTTTGATGATATTTTGGTGTTTAGTCAAAATGAGAAAGAGCATTATGAGCATTTGTCATTAGTTTTTCAATTATTGAAAGAAAATCAATTGTTTGCAAATCCTGAAAAGAGTGAATTCTTTAAGACAGAAATTGAGTATTTAGGTCATATTGTATCATCTGAAGGAATTAAAGTTGATCCTAAGAAAATTGATGCAATATTGCATTGGCCTGTTCCTAAAAACGTGCATGAGTTACGTTCATTCCTTGGTCTTGCTAGTTTCTATAGGAAGTTTGTACGTAATTTTTCATTACTTGCTTTACCATTAACCAAACTTCTCAAGAAAGGAATTGTTTATCAATGGACCGAAAATCAGCAGAAATCCTTTGACTTATTGAAACATGCATTAACCAATGCCCCTGTTCTACAGTTGCCTGACTTTAATAGACCATTCTTTCTAGTTGTGACTGATGCTAGCGGATCAGGAATAGGAGCCGTACTAATGCAAGACAATCATCCAATAGCATATTCTAGTTGTAAACTGAAACCCTCTGAGCTGAAATATTCCACTTATGACAAAGAACTATTAGCAGTTGTACAAGCATTAAGACAGTGGAAACACTACTTAATGGGTTCAGAATTCATGATAAAGACCGACCAGCAAAGTATTAGACATTTACTTAGCCAACCCCAAATCTCTGACCGTCATATCAAATGGGCTTCCTTTATTCAAAGTTTTCATCCTATCATTCAATACCAACCTGGAAAAGAAAATGTAGTTGCTGATGCATTGAGTAGAAGACCTGCAATTCATAATATTTCTGTCATATCTTTTGATTCTTTGATTGCTATGAAAGATACATATCACCAGGATATTACTTTTCATTCTGATTGGAATAAATTAGTACAAAATAATTTCATTCCTGTTGATTCATTGTCATATAATGATGGATTTATGTTTTATGAAAAGAGACTGTGTGTTACTATTCCATTCCGATCTTTTGTTTTGAATGAAATTCATTGTCCCCCATATCAAGGTCATAGAGGTATCATATCTACATTACGTATGTTAACTGAAGATTTTTATTGGCCGCATATGGATGCAGATGTATCTAATTTCGTTTCTGAATGTTTGATTTGTCAAAGAGTAAAGAGACATCATGGTAAATAGTATGGATTACTAATGCCTTTGTCTATTCCATCTAAACCTTGGGAACAAATTTCTATGGATTTCATTACTGGTTTACCAAATACTAAATCTAACCATGATATGATTTGGACAGTTGTAGATAGATTTAGTAAGCAAGCATATTTCATTCCATGTAAGAAAACTTTAACAGCATCACAAGCAGCATAGTTATTTTTGAAAGCTGTTTTTACTAACCATGGATTGCCCAAAGTTATCATTTCAGATCGTGATTCTAGATTTTGTAACAATTTTTGGATTACACTGTTTGCTAATCTAGGTACAAAGATTGATTTCTCATCTGCATTTCATCCAGAAACTAATGGACAAACAGAAGCCACAAACAACACCATTCTAGATCTTTTACGTGCATATACTATCTCTAAACCTCAGACATGGGACACTCATTTGCATTTATTACAGTTTGCATATAACAATACACCGCACACATCTACAAAGAAAGCACCTTTTGAAGTCATTTATGGATATAGATTGTCTACACCTGTTGCATCTTTGTCTAATAGAATTCAGAATGCTGATGATATTGCTAGTATGCATAATAGTATTTTTGATGAGGTTAAGGATATGATTGCTAAAGCCCAACAATCATATACCAAACAAGCTAACAAGAAAAGACAAGCCATGAATTTCAAAGTTGATGACTATGTTTGGCTGAGAATAGAAAAACGTAGACTGCAAAGTGTAGATAGACATCCAGTTGTCAAATTAGCTCCTAGATTCTATGGACCATTTAGAATCATTCATAAGATTAATGATAATGCATTCAAGTTAGAATTACCATCTCATTGGAAAATTCACAATACATTTCATATTAGTTTATTGAGACCATTTAGAGGCCAATTACCTATCCACCCTGTTTATGAAAACCCACCTTTATTAGAGGAAGAGACTGAAATACTTGAACCAGAAGCTATCATAGACACTGACTTTATGACCACTAGAACTGGCCGAAGGTACTCTAGATATCTAGTAAATTTTAAGAACCATCCTGTAGAGGAAGGACAATGGATGCACGCTAGAGACTTAAATGCTTTCCCCACTCTGTTAGCTCCACATTGAGCTAATAGCAATTGAGGTCAATTGCTATCCCACTCCGGGGGTATGATGCCAGGAGGCATATTCCACGGTGGATTCCGTGCCACGGTGGATTCCGTGAGGTTTTACGGTGGATTCCGTAAACTTAGATGACCGGGGCTCATACACAAAGTGGATTCTTTGTGCGAGAAGTTGATGGGGACGCCTGTCCTTTTCGGGCGTTTCATTAATTTAGTGTGTATATGGGTGATTCCATAGCGAGTGATTCCGCAAAATACATATTAAATTAATAAACGTTTATGAGTTTAGAGTGCGCACTCGTAATAAATTAAGGTTAGGATTTATTTCTAACCAGTTGATTTATTTATGTAGCTGAAGACTGCTAGGTATTCACTTTTGTCAGTTTAATTGTATTATTTTACTAACGATTGTGAATGCTTCAGTTGATGTGTAGAGATAGCAGCAGTGGCGGAGGAAAGCATTGGAGTCTAGCGAGTATTCGACCTATGGATTATATTTTGATAGGCGCCACACCTATATTTTGTCATGTCTATTGAGGCATCGATTATTTATTATTATTTTGTATGCGCCTATGTGCACGGATATGTTATTTCTATTTGGACATTGAGATTGGGCGTGCCAGACTTTATGGGCACTGTCCATTAGCTTTATTTCCTATTTTTGTAAAAGGCAAACTCAAAAGCTAAAAGCTTGTCATATTTTTGTAAATTGGGCTATTATTGAGCATGAAGATGGAAATATACATAAAATACATGCTTTGTGAAGCGCTCACACAAGGCATGGGGGGAGATTGAACCCAATTGGTCTCTTGTTCTTGTCGTTCATGCTTTTACATTGTTTTTTGTGCAAAAAGGTAGAGTTCATTGTTCTTGGGGACCTTCCGGGATTCACTACGTGAGCATACAGCGACCGATCTGCGCACCATTACTAGTCTTTTATCAAAGGGACCAAGGCCGTTGACCCATCCAACCCTATAAATATAGAAGATGATGAAATAGCCCAAGCCATAACAATGTTGCAGCTAGATGAATCCTTAATACACCACATTGATCAACTTGCAACTACAAAGGAAAATTGGGATGAGCTCAAAAAATTGTATGGCACAAGAGGAAATAACTCCAAAATCTTCCTCAAAATAGAAAAATTTAGCTTGGAATACAAGTGTAGGAACAAGACTTGGAAAAGTTCATTTCCCATATGAAGGGAGTGATTGCCCAATTAGCTTCAGTCCAAGCTCCAGTGCTTAAGAAGATGCCATTGCAATACTTTTAAAAGTTGTAAGGAAATTCTTTCCAACTTTGTAGCTTCTTTAACAAACATATCAAATCTGATTGATTGAGGGGGGAGTAAACATTTCCATGCTATGTAATCCAATGCCACCTTGGCATTGGGGGTGATACTAAGTATAGCATGTAAACCCTATGTAAGCAAGGGTACATGAGGAAAGGTGAGGTGTGAATGAACTAGAGGACACGAGAAACCCTAAGGATTTCCCCCAAGATGCATCGTCTAAACATAAATTACATTCGACACATAGTTCTCTCTTTATAAAAATTGTTCTAGGAGGAGATGAAGTATAATCCTCATTGAATCAATCCCCAAAGAGACAAATGTACTAAAACTACATCCTAGGACTTCTCACACTCTCAATGTGAGTCAACATTTTTGAAACCAAATGTTGTGCAATCCAAGAGCTAATACTTGTTTGATACCATGTATATGGAATGCAATGCAAAGGTGAATACCCACGAGTGCACAAATAATTGATTTAATCAAATCAACAATGTGGATGTGCACAACCTATTATTTTCGTGCTTTTCATATTACTTGCATATTTACTTTGTTGAGTAGGGGGATAGCACCGAGTAGACTCATGCTACTGAACCCTTTAACAGTTAAACCAAATGAGCTCTACGTGCAAAATACAATGAACAAATTGGATTTAAAACCATGATCAGCACTCATAAATCTCCCTATCTCCCTATTGTTTAATGTTATGCTTGTGAGGTTAGGTGGTAATGAGAATGTTTTCATATCATTTTCTTGCCCAAAAAGCAATAAATCATGCACTATAACATATAGAAATGGAGCTAAGATAAGGTTAAACCTCATGCCTTAGGCCCACCATACATCTACAAACATATTTGCAATTTTTTGTATTTTTTTGGCTTATCAAATATTTTTTAATCAAATTTTTAATTTTCTATATTTATTTATCAATAATTACTATTTTTTACTTTTTTGATTCAACATGATTAGGATTGCTAAGATTCACTCGTATCTTTCATTTCATCCCATAAGAACATGATTTTTCTACCCGAAACGAAAAAAAACCTTTATTTTTCCACTTAAGTACCGCATTTTGAGCTTTAAATTATTAGCAACAACCACATTTAACTACAAGTTCTCCATATTATCACTCATAGTCCTTAGAGACATGTCAAGCAAGATTCATACAAATTTTCATCCCCTATGCACTTCATTTGGATCATAAAACAACAAAAACAATAAAATTTTCTTCATAAAATGGACATACCTCTAAATTGTGTGTTGCGGGTCACGAAAATTGAATGCATGGACAGCCAATCCTTGATCTCCAAAAAATTTTGGGCATCACTTCTTAGTGTCCTCAATCTTGCATCAAATCCAGTGCATGCTGGGGATAAGCATTCTTCATCCCATTCTTCTATTTCTATTTCCTGCATGAAGGGTCTCTTGGAGGAGAGAGATGGAGCAGAGAGAAACACTAGATTTGGAACTCCACAACTAGCAGCCATTTCTCGTGCAAAGACAAGAGATTGAGAGAAAAAAATGGAGAATTCGACTTGTGTCTTCAGATTGGTGGGTTGCTTTCTACCTCTAACCTCCCTCTTCCATCAAATCATCAACGTGATGTAGGCACCCCTTTTTTTTCTTCTTGCAAAAAAAAAAGCATCTCCCCCACAATTCATCAAATTTTGGTTGGGGGTTGGCCAAAGGTCATTCCCTTTCAAATCTTACACTATTTGACCCCCCAGGTGTTTGGGAGTTGGCCAAGGGTGCCCTTTCAAATCTTACACTATTTGACCCCCCCCCCCCCCCCCCCCAAGTGTCTGGCCTCCAACTCCTCCTGCATCTGATACCCAATTCTGATTCTGGAAATTTCTTTGTGTCTATCTTGAAGTCTTGAAATACTAGGAACATTTCTTACTTCAATTTGGCACCCAAAAAATTTATGAAAAATCTGTAATCATTGTAAGGTTTGTCTTTTGAAGTAATTTGAATTCTCATCTTCTACGACCACTTAAAATTGTCGCATCCACAAATTTTACTTTTGTTGATCATTAAGTTTCACATTAAATTTGTTCATTTTGCACTTTTATAGCATTTCCCTTGTATTTAAATTCTACTCTCATCAACCACAATATAGGGTGACTTAGCCCGTCGAATCCACAAACTGATCTACACATAAAGAAACTATCAAGAGCCTCAAGCTGCTACAAAGAAGAATACGCTGCAAAACACGAACATAGCTCTCACTTGACCCCCTACCAAAATCAAGGCATTATAAAATCCAAAAGGGATAGGCTAAGTATAACCTGATAGAGATCCAAAGCTAGTCACTAATAACCAACTGCTTCAACACAGAGACATAATGAAGAGAACTATAAAAGAAGTCATCCTTAGTGGTGGTCTGAACTACCTACCTACCTAACCTAGGACAATTGGACCAAGAACTCCTACTAGAGGTCTCCTATAGCTTGATCTTTCATTTTCAAATACTTTTGATTCAATACTTTTGAATACCTTAGGACTTGATACTCGGGTGTGTAAAAAGGAGGGAGGTGAATGTAGTGACCCAAGGAGAACAGGGTATTGGCCTCAGGTCTTGTACCTAAGAGCCTACCAAGCCCTTGCAAGGCAGCATTCAATCCTTTTCCTTTCATTCACTTTTATTTTTTCTTCAACTATCCTTATTTATTTATCCACTAGAAATGATCCCTAGAAAGACTAGGCATCAACCTTGGGTCTCAACTTGTCCCCAAAAACCTACCAGGACTTCGCAAGGCGATGGTTATCTATTCTTTGATTTTTCTTTTGTTTCATTTCTTTTTTTTTTTTCACAGATTAGAACCTCTTTTTACACGCCTCCTATACTATAGTCTTCAGATATAGGTATTGTTTCTTCTCTTTCTTTTATTTGGCAAGCTTCTCTAGCTGCCTCACAGCTAATAGAAACTCCTAGAAATAGCTACCTAGTAAGTTAGCAGAATAGGTCACTAGGACTACCTTCTAAAATACTTCTTAGAATGTTGGACAATGTATTTACAAGAGGTAAACAACTACTTAGACCTCCCTAGACATACCTAACTAACCCTGGGACTTTATGCCTTGAACGCCAGTCCCCAAGAAAACAAAAATCCTCACATACACATAACCATTTAGCATAAAGGAAAATAACTCATAAAGGAATAATATCACTTGGACTTGGCTATAAGAAGTGTCGGCACAGCAAGAGGCTCGCTCTAGGTACTCTATCCAATCTATTTGGTAAATATTAAAACAAGAAAACATTAACCGCACCGCCCCCAAACAAATACATGGCCCTCTTGGCCTAATATAATAAAACATTAATCACACCATTTAGTAGCTTACTGTTGAAAACAAACTCTTGGTCCCTACATAACTCTACTAAAGCACGAAACTAAACCAAGCATATGGCCTACTCAGGTCCTACCCTAAGTACATCAAATTATTGGCCACCCCCTACATAAATGGCAAGGGGTGTTTGAAAAATATGGCATTGAATGATCCTATGCATCCATGAAAAAATAGGAATGTGATCAAGTGCTACTTGACTCATAACCCAAACTAGCCATTGCCCTGCCAAAATAGGATATGCCAACAAGAAGTTCCCATAGTAGTCATTGGGGGATAATATCTAAAGGCAATTGTAAGAGCCCCTCATGACCACAATTGAAAAATACATCTTCAACAAATGCATAATTAGTTAGGGAATCTGCAAAGCGGTTCTACTATCAAGGAATCAGCTGGCAGGTCACTGACTCAAAAATTTGCAACGTATCCAAGGCTACACAATGATACATCCGAAGAATGGGATTCCTCACACTATAGGTCCTATTCAATTGGTTGATCACTAGTTACAAGTCACCTTTTACTAATAAATAGTGGATACCAACCAGCTATATTCAGTCCCATGATTAAGGCCTTGTATTTTGACATATTATTAATAAAATAGTTTCCTAAATATACCCCCATTTTCATAACAATTCTATGCTAGGTATCTTTAGTGACTACTTCCACACTCGCATGTTTAGTGGGCCCTCAAGAAGCTCCATCAAAATACAAAGTATAGACCTAGTCTTCATTGATATGCCATGCCATATCAATCAGCCTACTCGTACTTATGATAATGAAAGTCGAGCCAAGAGAGAGGATATATAACAAGTGCAATTCCTCCTTCCTCACCAAACTCAATAGGGACGCTAACAAGAATCCTATGACAATGGTGGCAATAGATCTTAATATCCGAAGTAAAAGATCTGTCTTGCTACTCAATGATATGATAACATTTACTCCACCAGATCACTTGACCTTGGTGGTAACACTGCTCTAAATATAGATGTTCAATATAAGGAATGAATGTAGGTCCAATGAAATCAATGCCCCACTTCTCAAATGGTAGTATAGCCATGATAGGAGTCAATGGGCACTTACTGTGCTCTGTACTGTCATGTTTTTGGCATGTATCACATCTCTTGACATACGCAAAAGCATCCTGGAAAATGGATGCCCACCAATATCCAACTCTTAAAGCTTTTTGTGCAGTCAATTGTCTAGCAAAGCGTTCTCCACAAGCGAAGTCATGATACTCTTCTAAGATAAACGAAACCTCATCAAGCATAATAGATCGGTAATAAACATCATCAACCCCCTGTGGTAATAATGTTCTTGCAATCAAGGAAAATTTCAAAGCCTATTTTTTAATTTTCTTCTTCTCAACCTTTGCAAAGTGCCTCCAATCTCTCCTATAGATAGATAATGTGTTATGGTAGCATACCAAGATGGAATGGAAGCCGTATCGATTTTAAATAGCCCTCAAGGTCACTACCTTTAATCAAAATTTCCTTTGGCTCCCTAAAATCCACAAGATATTCAACAATGCCTTACAACTTCAGTGGCTTACTCTTGATTTCATAATCAAACTCCTACAAATTGATTAACCACTTTGCCAGGTAGCTAGGTGGATGCAACTTATTCATCAACAGCCTCAACCCCTCCGCCTTTGTATAAAATACCACCTTTTCATAGAGAATGTAATGTCTAAATTTCTTTGTCACAAATACCATCCCAAGGAACAAATTTTCCATGTAGGTGTATTTAATCTCAGATATCCCCAATTTATAGCTAGCAAATGCAATTGGATGATACCACTTCTCCTCCCAAATTTGGGCTAAACAAAAGTAGTAGATGATGCTATGTGTTGTGGCTCTACTGAAAATATATAGAAGACCTCACCTCTTTTGGGTGCCTTCAAGATTGAAGCTTTCACTAATTATTGCTTTATATCCTCAAAGGATACTTGACATGGGTCACTCTAAAGAAATTGAGAGTTAAAGAAGAGTAGATTCATTAGTGGAAATGTCCTCTCTGCCAATGCATTGATAAATCTTTAATAATATCCCACTAATGATACAAAACTATGTACTTCTTTAGGAGTATGTGGCAAACTCATAGCAATAATAATCTATATCTTTTTAGGATTGGTTTGCAATACCAATTGAGCCAACATGGCCCAATAGGAATCTATAGGGCACCCCAAAGATGAAATTTCTTGAATTAAGAGCAATACAAAACTGCTTACAATGCTTTAAAAATTTTCTTAAAATAACCAATTTTCTCTCCCTTGTGGTGGTACCCCTAGATCGTGCCCCCAGATCATCAATAAAGATTTTCAACTCCTCTAGGGAAATATCACCAAAAGTCTTATCAATTATATGTTTCCAAGGGCTTAGTACATTGTATAACCCAAAGGCCATAACATGATATGCAAAGGTACCAAATACAATAATAAATGTTATTTTCAACTTGTCTTCCTCTACAACATCCATTTGGTTATATCTAGCAAAGTAGTCCATGAATGAGTAGATCTCTCTACCTGCCAATTGATCCAGAATTTGGTCAATAAATGGTAGTGGATAGTAATCATTCATCAACTATTTATTAAGCTCCCTAAAATCTATGTAAAGCCAAATTTGATTATTATTATTTTCTTGATAACTACTGGTGAACACCACTCTGTGTGTTCTATAGGAAGTATGAGGCCAGCCTTACGCAATTTTTGCAGCTCCTCAAATAGTCCGTCCCTTAGCTCAAAATGCATATGCCTCACTTTTTGTCACACAGGGCAACTATCTTTCTTCAAGGGAATGGTATACATAGCTAAACTAGGAGGAATACCCTTCAACTCATCATAGCTCAAGGCAAAAATATCACTGAATTCTTAAATCAAGGACACGTAGTCCTTCCTTTCTTCCAGACTAAGCATAGACCCTAATTTAATTGGTCGTGGATCATCCAATGTACTAAGGTCCAACTCAATCACATATGTGTATCTTATTCTATCTTGAGCTTCTATTGGCTCATTTAGAGTCACCTGATAGACATCCTTTGTAGTGGATCCCTCTTTTGATTCATCACTCGATGAAGTCCCACTACCAGGTGGCTCCTTTGATGCATCTAGCTCTAACGAAGATAAAGTTACTCTCTCACTTTGAGGAGATTCAAGATATGCATCCATTATCACACATCGAGCACCTTTGCCAAAAATCAAATGACCAACGGGTATATCAACTTGAGAGTCAGATTGCAAGATCCATGGCCTTCCTAACGATACTTGATAGCTCAGTTGCCCTACAAACTTGATAACCCTAAATTATGCAATGCATTCCAAATTTGCAATAGTCACATGGACTTTGGTAATGCAACCTTTAGGTTGTCTTAAACTATCATCACCCATTCAAAGAATTGTGAAGGCATCCTTTTGGATTTCGAGTTCCAATCTTTCCATCAATTTTAAACTCATAATATTGACAAAAGATTCCATGTCCACAATGGCATGTTCTACTAATATGTCGTCAATGTATGCTGCTACCCTTGGGCAATGCTTTTTAGCATGTTCAAACCAATCATTTCTCACTCGAGCTATTCCCAAGGACTCAATGATATACCTAGTGTGAAGAATCTTTTTGAACTCTTTATGCTCTCCTGGAGATAACTTGATCAACTGCATGAGATTCACATCAGGCTTTACCTCTCAAAGAGAAGTCGTTAAATCAAATTCATGATAATTATTAATGGTTCTCTTCCCTCACCAGGCCATCATTTTTCTTGGTTGGGCTAAATAGGCTTTGATGCCTCTTTCTTAGCTTTTACATTCTTCTTTGGCAACACCTTATTGGAGTCATCTTTGTCATCAATAACTTTTAGAGGATTGGCTTCCACATTAGGTTTAAGAACTTGCGTCCCCTTATAATCTTGTTTGGGGTTTATCTCAACACGTTTTACATTATCCCTGTCACCTTCTTTAACCTTTCATCCTCTTGTAATGGCTTGCAAATTGGAACCCTCAATGGCATTAATAGGCATAGCTTCAATAAGGCTGACACTACTACCACTGGGTAGCTTGTCTATGGTAACTTTTCCTCTTTGCAGTATTTGTTTTGGCCCCTCATCTCGCTGAAGGTTATTCCCTTGTACTCAATGATTTATTGGACCTGGCTACTTACTCTCTTGCTGAAGAGAGCTAATCTTACTTTAGCAAGTACTAGCTAAATGATCAAACTTCCCACATATGTCACATTTGACATTAGGACAGTTTCTTGAAAAGTGTTATGACTACCACACCACTTACAACTAAATCTTGATGGACCACACTCTTCAAAGTGTCAACTTCCTATCAAGTTTTGTTGCTTCTTTAGGACACTAATATGTATGGCTATTTGTTTGTAATTGTTCCATTATCATATCAATATAATGATTCATCATGTCCTTGACTTTGTTAAGAACATTTGATGTAGTAGAATCATAGCCATGATCATCTACTTGCCATTCAATTGATCTAACCAGCTGATTAGGGATTGGTTGATGTTGCTGCTTCTGATTAATTAGAACGACATTAGGGTTTTTCATTTGGCTTCCATTATTTAGTGGAGCCATCTGGCTACCTATCAGCATGGTTGCATTAGAAGGATTAGGAAACATAGGCACACTTTGAATTATGCTTCCTCTTCCATTCAAATTGGTCATGGGTATTCCTTGACTTATACCAGTTTCAATGCCAAATTATTTCCAATCCCTAGACCCAAGTTCAAGTTTGCCTTGGAGGCGTAGGCTGCTTATAATCGTGATTCTATCTCCTCTGCTTGCATAATATCAATATCAATGTTGCAGTAGATTAACCAGACCATTTAAAAAGTACTACAGTTGATGAGTAGCAATTGGGATGGGAATATAGGTTTGCAATTCATGAGACACTAGTTTTAGTTTTTGGCATACACTCGAACATTCTCATGAGATTCTTAATGTGTTACATTAAGAATACATAGCCAATATTAGCCACCTCTTTCAAGGGAAAAGTCTCTTTGAAAGGCCATAAAAAATAGATTAATTGTAGTTACGGTTCTAGCTTCTAGGTTGTGATACCATACTATAGCCCTTTCTTTTAGACTCTTATTAAAGATCATCAGATGTCCATCATCTTGAGTTCAACAGTTGAAAATTAACTTTTGGGGCTTCTTGATGTGAAGGCCTACATCTTCCTCTGCTAACCCATAAAAAATGGATAGAGAGAATCATAAGGTTGTATCGAGACCCAGAACGACGGGCCCGACACTGGCTATAGGCACTAGCCCGATATCTATAACTCTCAAGACAACCCCATAGAGCCTCGTGGTCGAAATCTTCCAAGGGACACACTACCGTAATTGCTACTATAGATATTGTGATTGTAGTAGAGCATAGTCCAACAATTTCCCTTCCTTACTCCTCAGAGGGAGATCCCACACATGTTGCTATAGTATACCACGTAACACAAACATAAACGAGGCAACCCCTTCGCTAAATACCATGGCTCCACTCCACCTCCCCTACACCGAGAGGATTAGCCCCTCGATGCACTGCTCTAATATAAAGCACATACAAAAAATATCCACTCTTATATTTTTTGAACGATCCATGAGATTTGATATTTCCTTACCAAGCTTGCCCCACTTCATCTACCCTACAGCTCGGGTTTCCTTACAAGTCCACATAGGTTAACATTTGGCAAACGATTGCAATGCGTCCAAGTTGAATACCATGCTACACTCAATGCAAGTGTGGATGACCATTGTGCTCAAGCATTCTATCATTAGAAACCAGCTAGGTGAAGTGCAAAAACAACCCTTCAATTATTTTTCAACTAATCGTACATGCAGCATTGCTAGAGACTAGCATCGAATTTCTTCGTGCTACTAGTCTCCTTAATTCAAATGCAATCCATCCTGTATGTTGTGCATAGACAAAAAGATCAGAATTTAAATCATTTTCAGCAACTAACTGCTTTCACAAATCCTCTTTCCCCCTACCAGTTAGGTTTTGCACTCGTTGGGTAGGTGTAGGGTTCATTTTTATGTAAATTTTCACGTAAAAAGGGATAAAAACATACTATAACATAGAAATAAGGCTTGATTGAGGTTTATTCCTCATGCTCCAGCCTTGTTATATGCTCACGGATATAAAATGTATTTTTTTCTAATTTTTTAGAAGCAAAAACTAAAATTTTCATTATTTTTTCTATTTTTTCCATTTATTTCTTCATAAAAATGTGATGTTTCAAAATTATGATTTCTTATTGATCAAGGACACTCAACATTATTTTCATATCAATTTTTGTCCCATATGACCCCAAAACTCTCAACAAAAACCCTAAATTCCATTATTTTTATTAAAACTGTAACTTATGGGTTTTGAGTGTTTTGTAGAAAATTAGAGGAGAGGAGAGAGGAGAGAGAAAGAATTAAAAATCAGATTTCTTAATCCTCCATGAAAATCAGCAAAATCATAGTCATCTACTTTCTCTCTCTGCCCTGATGAGGAATCTCACTCACTCTCTCTAGAATTGCCAAAAACGAAGAGGCATTGGGCAAATTTGGAGAGGGCGCAAAAAAATTTGCACAGCCCCCCTGTTCATCATTTTTTCATTAGTTTGAGGCTTCTTATTAAGCCTAAGGTTATTAAACTTTAAAATAACTAGTTCAGCCTTTTGTGTTTACACTATCCCACAAGTGGATATTTCGATTTCAGATGGGCAAACGACACGAACTCGGATTCGAGATCTATTTAGACAGGTGGCTTTGTAGCATCAAAATCCAACAACTTGGCCTTTGTCACGCACTTTCTGAATCTTAGATCTAGTAGTTACTTTATAACGCCAAACCTTGTAAGGATTAAATGGGGGTCAAATGACCTCCGATCGACGAACTGATACTTGCGTTGGATTCCTGACGTCAAAATGCGTCGGAATGAGCTGGATCTAAGACATGGCAGTTAGTTATGGTGGATGAAAGGAGAAGAGTTGACTCATGATGGAGAAGACAAAGACATTGTTTGTTACACAAGTGAATTAGGTTCCAAGATTGAGACTTGGACTCATAAACACAATCTTGTGTATGTGAACAATGACACTGACACTTTACTGATAAGAAAAGAGTACTATCATTGCATTAAGAAAAGAAAGCAAGTACAATGCTTTATAGGAAAGTAGGAAACTACAGTAGGCACCACTGTGCATATGGGATAGGTAAGCCTGCATGTCCTTGGCCCTGAAGCTCCATACAAAGAGGCTGTCAGTGAGTGTGATTGCTGAATCTCAAAACCCCTCCTCAATCACTACTAGAAAGGCACAAAGTGTGTAGAGGCTGTAATGAGAACCACCTGCAAAGTATGGGCACACCACAAACATGGTAGACACCAGAGGCTGTCGTAGAAAAGGCTAAGTGTGGGCACCAAAACATGATGGACATCCAGAGGCTGTAACAAGGGCCTCACAAAGTGTACAGGGACTGTAATGCCAAGTTACATGAGGAGTTTACAAAGCTTATGACAAGAAGCATTAGGGCAAGGAAATACAAGGCTTTTAAAATAGTCTATCAGAGTAATAAGACTAGAAGGACTGATGAGTCTTGTCCTTCCGATCCTAGTGGTCTTCATCTTCATATTCATCTTCATCTTTTGGTCCATGGTCTTCTTCTTCTTTCACAGCTACAAGATAGGCCTTTTGGGACCTCTTCCTAGCATGACAGAACTTCTCAGTGTGTCCGGTCCTTTTGCAGAAGTCACAGAAGAGCGGTTCCTTTTTGCCTTTGTATCTGTTGTTTACATATAACATTTGTTCATCCTTTGAAGTGCTAGGCTCTTCTTTCCTTTTAAGTTTCTTTTCTTCCTCTAGCAGAGAGGCTTTAATATCAACAAGTTGAGGATCAGGCATATTGGTTAGAGTGGTTGATACATTATCATAGGCAGGAAGTAGACTTTTTAACAAGACACCAATACAAACATCTTCATCCATATAAATAGCTCGTGGGAATCTTATCCAAGATAGTGTTAGAAAGTAAGCACGATTGGGATAACAAATTATATATGGTAATGTGGGCTTACAATACAACATTCAAGAGAGCTATAGGCCACACCCGGTTCCGGCTAGTATATAGGGAGGAGTGTGTTTTTCCATTGGAAATAGAGCTTCCACTGTGCGTTTTCCCCTCAATCATTCGTTGGGAGAGATAGAAGCGTTGCAGGAAAGACATACTTCTATTGCACATCTTGATGAAATTCAGTTGCAAGCTTTATTACATCAAGAAGTAGAGAAGAAGAGAATGAAAGAACTTCACCACCTTTGGGCTAAGAAATATAAATTTGTGAGGGGTCAGTTTGGTGATGTACTATGATGCTCGTTGTAAGCTATTTTGTGGTAAATTAGAACCCAAGTGGGATGGGCCATACAAAATTCTATGTATAGGAAAGAATGGCTCTATAGCCCTTTTAGCAGATTTGCAAGGGATAGAGTTTAAGAATAAAGCTAACTTTAACAAGTTGAAGACTTACTACGTGTAAGGGTTGACATGGGACTTGGTGCCTATGCAGGTCCTTCATGATTTATCTTTAACTTGTAATAGATACCAAGACGATCTAATGGGACGATGAACCATTCCCTATCTTGACCATCTGTATCTAGAGCAACATTACCACCAAGGTCAAGTGATCTAATGGAGTAAAGGCTATCAAGTTATTGAGCAGCAAGATGGATCTTCCATGTGGGAGATTAATGTCTACTGCCACCATTGTCACAGAGTTCTAACTAGTGTTCCTATCAAGTTCAATGAGGAAGGAAGGATTGAATCAGTTACCCAGGTAGTTCACTATATGTATACCCTCTATATCACGTGCGTTCAAGGCCTATGTATAAATATCCTTATCTATGAATTTTTCCTTAATAAAAAATAACCCTTTTCTATTCAATCTGTAAGTAACCCCTTTATATGGGACCCTTCTGTATGTAAAAAATGTGTAAAATTTGTATTTTAAAAATCCCTTATGTTGAACTCATGTGATACATACATATATTTATGACTGATCTCCCCGAGATCTGTTATATATCCTCTCTCTTGGCTTGATTTTGATTATCATAAGTATGATTGAGCTTATCAATATGATGTGGCCTATCACTAAAGATTGGGTCTATACTTTGTATTTTGATGGAGCTTCTAGAGGGCCTACTAAACATGCGAGCATTGCTATGGTCATTAAAGACACCCAACGTAACTAATAATATGGTAGAATAAGGTCTTGAGTATGGGGCTGAATGTAGCCTAATGTGGTGGTATTCTCTAATTATTGGTGAAAGGTGATTCACAGTTAGTTATCAATCAGTTGAATGGGACCTATAGTGTGCGGGATCCCATCTTATGGTGTCATGGTGCTATGCGGATAAAGTGTGAAAAACTCTAGAATGCATCGTCATTTGACTTTCTTATTTATCTAGAGATCCAATGCCATATTAGTCATTAATGTCAGTGTTCGTAGTATGGATGGTTCAAAATACTAGATTTTTTGATAAGTTTGGCCAATTTTTAATATTTTAGATATTATCTTTTGTAAAAATCTAAAAAATATAGATAACTTCTAGAATAAGATGACATGCAAAAGAAAGTAGGTAGCTTTCAACCATTTTGGGAGGATTTTATGCAAAAAGAAGGATTGGCGAAATCGTGAGATATGCGATCGTGATTTTCAAGCAATAAACAACACTCTAAACTAGGAGATGAAGGAGTGATTTGGCAGCATTCTGGCCAAGTGTCCTAGTATTTTAACCTCCCTTTCGAAGCCAGTGGAAGCATCAAGTTGGCAGTTTGATCAGCATAGAGGAATGTATTGTTTTATGCACGTTTTTGTCTACAAGAGATTTATATTCTCATAATGCAAAAATAGATTGACAGGCTTCACCTCTGTGAGTATTCTTCTACATCTTTTATTTGTTGCAAATCAAAGTTGAAAGCATGAGAGAGTGTGCACAAGAGGGAGAGAGAGAGCTCAAGTATAATAACAAGATATTGTTTAGTCAGTTGTTCAAGGTACAACTAGTACACTCTTCTCTACATTGAGTGTGTACTTTAGGTTGTTTATATAGCCACTGGAGGAGTTAGGGTTAGGGTTTCCCTTGTCCTCCAGTCCATTTACACCTAGCTACCCTTATCCTCTCTAGTGTAAGGAGAGTTCCTATGCTTATCTTTCAGCATCCCCCCTCAATGCCTAGTGGCATTGGATAAAACATAATAGGATATCTGCCCTTAATTCTCAATGAGATGCCTTTATAAATCAGGCTACAAGAAAAGGTTATATGTAGAGAGTGTTACAAGACTCAAAAGAGTCAGTCACTTGTGGATTGGGAGGCAAAGTTGACCTCCAATTTGTTAGGTATTTCTGAAACACCGAGACACTTACTGGTAATATGCTCGGTCTTTTTGCATTTATTGCACTTCATTGTGTCAAGGTATTTCTTCCAGTAGTTGCTCATAATATGCCCCTTTTTGTGACAAAAGGAGCACTTAGTAGAAGTTGTATGGACTAACACTTGCTCATGTGAAGTAAATGCTGAAGACCCTTCACTATTGTTTCTC
Source organism: Lygodium microphyllum (assembly GCF_053477565.2). Taxonomy (NCBI): domain Eukaryota; kingdom Viridiplantae; phylum Streptophyta; class Polypodiopsida; order Schizaeales; family Lygodiaceae; genus Lygodium; species Lygodium microphyllum. The sequence goes on along the minus strand of NC_141136.1, from coordinate 92,153,275 downwards.
TTCTCTTCATCTAGGCATGACTCGATGGTACATGCTAAAGTTGGGTTCGGGATATTAGTTAGGGTAGTCACAAGGGTTGGAAAAGCCTTATTCATAGACTTTAGTAGGATCGGAATGGCCTCTTCATCATGGATGGGTGCTTGAACATAGACAAGTTGTGCCATAAGCCCCTTCATATGTGAAATGAACTTGCTTAGATTTTCTCCCTCTTTGTATTCCAAGCTAAAAAACTCAATCTTGAGAAATATCTTGGAGTTCTTCCATGTAGCACCATAGAGCCTTTCGAGCTCATCCCACTTTTCTTTTGCAGTTGAGAGTTGGTCAATGTGATTAATTAAAGATTCATCTAAATGAACCATGATGATGGTCTGAGCCCATTCATCATCTTCTACATCAAGGGGATTGGATGGGTCAATTACTTTGGTCCCTTTTATGAAGGGCTAGTATCCTCTTTCCATCATTTTGTATTTAACCAAGACTTGCCAAGGATGGAAATATTTTCCATTAAATTTCCGAATAAGAGGGCGGACATCAGCATATGTTGTGGCCATTGGGAAGGTCTTACCACTCGTTAGAACAAAGGCAGTGTCTAGTCCCTTACAACCTTGCCACACTGAATGAGGAAGTAAATTGATATCAAAGTTGTAATGAGGAGAAAGGTTGAAAATCATACATATGTAATATTTCAAAATATGACTTTGGTGGTCCTTTCTTATGTGCAATCTTCTTTTGAGGTTTAATGGTCTTTCTAGGCTTCAATGATGTGAACCTAGATTGGACTTTGGGCTCCTCCTTGTGGTATGGCTTAGTGGATGAACCTTGTGTTGGATAAGGATGGTCTATGATTTGAATTCTTGTTGCTGATGACTCTGAGGAGAGTACATTGACACTCTTCCCTTTGATTTCATTGACCAGTGTACTTGAAAAAACCACACATGATATGCAATACAAGTTTAGGATAGGATAGTCTATGTGTTTATAATTGTACACATAGCCTTACAACATGAAGTAAATCACTCAATTGTTTTAATTTTCTGATGAAAACATTCAGATTGTGTAAGTACCAATAGCAATAATGATTGAGCAATGTGCCTTAGTTCTTACAAGTACTCATCTATAGTCTATGTTGCTAGAGATGGTAGATGTCGGTCTTGATGAGCTTGATGATGACCTTCCAAGTAAAAGAACCTCTGAAATGAAGTTCCCAGATTATTAACTAGCTCTGGAAGAGTTGAATCAGTGATTAAAATCATTGTTAATGACCAAACATTGAAAAAATCTGAAGATTGAAGAAGCTTCAAGCTTCATGGCTATGGTTGCTAGAGACCCACAATTAGGGTTTGGCTTATAACAGCCAGTAGAGATGAAATTTCTCCAAACCCTCTTAGGGGGAGATGGCCCCCTAGGGGGGCTATGAAAACCCTATGGTGAGCTTCAAGCTTCATGGCTATGGTTGCTAGAGACCCACAATTAGGGTTTGACTTATAACAGCCAGTAGAGATGAAATTTCTCCAAACCCTCTTAGGGGGAGATGGCCCACTAGGGGGGCTATGAAAACCCTATGGTGACCCCATTGATGCACCCTCGTCAACACACACGTTAGCTCGTAATGTCACGCCTACAAATTTATGCCCGTTTCTACATTTTTGACAATGTTGCCCACCACCTCACCTAATCCCAACCTTTGATGTGCTAGGATAAATTTTCCTGAGCTAAGGAGAAGATGTCCAAAAGAAATAGGGACCAAGAACTTCTTCTATTGCACACACCAACTCCTCCAAGTTCAAGGAGTCTAGTTGGCTATGGTGGAAAGGAAGGCAATTGAGATGGCAAGAGTTCTTCTTGTGCACTTAGATGTGTAAAGAGGCTGAGGGAAGCTGAAGGATTAGAGATGGCTCTAATACCATGTTGTAAATCAGAGTTGAGAGAGTGTGCACAAGAGGGAGAGAGAGCTCAAGTACAAAAACAAGACCTTGTTTAATCAGTTGTTCAAGGTACAACTAATACACTCTCCTCTACATTGAGTGTGTACTTTAGGCTACTTATATAGCCACTGGAGGAGTTAGGGTTAGGGTTTCCCCTGTCCTCCATTCCATTTACACCTAGCTACCCTTATCCTCTCTAGTTTAAGGAGAGTTCCTATGCTTATCTTTCAACACTATTTCTTTGAGTCCCCCTCTCTTTCATCTACTCCTCTCCCTGAATCTCCCTTCACCCTACTGTCTCTTACCCCCACAGTAGACTTTGACCCCAAATGCTCTGACAACGGATGTACCGTATGTGAAAGTGAGTAGCAGAGGTGTGTAAAGGTTGGGGATTCTGATAGTTCAAGTGGTGGTGATGCTTTATAACAACAGATGATTGCATTGTTGCAACAACAACAACAACAATAGTAGTTGTTGTTACAATAACAGATGTAAACTCAGTAGGAAGCAGAAACAATTGATTCTTTAGCTGCTATGAATGCTTTGTAGGCAGTGGGACAAGAATTGAAGCAGCTTAAGGGTCAAAATGTTTCATCCTTCATTTGGTTGTATGAAGAAAAGATGTTCTTTCATGGGGTACCACAGTATGCATGGTGTCAATATTTCTCACGTTTGGCAATTCATGCATTGCATGATTCGATTGATGAGTTACATAGAAGAGATGCTAATTGGAGAGCTTTTAAGAAAGCTTTGAGGGAAGAGTTTTTTCTTGGAAGATGCAGGATTGGTAACTAAAAAGACATTTATAGATTGGATTGAAAAGCCCAATAAAGGGTTGGCTGCTACAGCTTTGCTCCGTGAATTTGAAAGTGAGTATGCGCAGTTGGATGTCGATGAGTAGCAATCATTGGAGAGTTAGAAAATTGATTTGTTTCTGAAGGATATACATCTTGTCTTACAAGAGGAGATGATTGATCGCCCAAAGACCATACAAAGAAGGATACAAGAGGAGATGCATTTGGTGTGACAATTTACAATATGAAAAGCGAGATTGTACAGCCTACCATGAAGTGGAAGCCAAAAGGTTACTCTTTTGGAAAGATGGTAAAATACATACAACAAAAATTGGTCTTCCTATAGAGCCATATTTTGGAAATGGTGGCATGCAGAAGAGGTTAGAAGACATGGCTACAAGAACAACATTTCTTGCCATAGATGTAGCCACATATGGGTTGAGAATTGAAAGGACTAATGAAGCTCGTAAAGGAGGCATGGCTTAAGCAAAATCTCATATTTGGATGCAAGCATTAGATTGCATGGAAAAGGGAAAAACAACAAAGTTTGAATTGGCTGATGCAAGTCAGAGTTTACGAGGGAGAACAAGATGGAGTGCACCACTGGATTCATTTTCAACCTACGCTTATTTGGCTAATGTTCATAATCAAGAAGCTCTTGTGGAAGAAAAGAGAAGAAGAGATGAGGACATTGCTAGTCCTTCCTCTTCAAGCCCATCTAAACACATAATACGAAGTAAAATGCAGTAGCAGAAAGATGCTGAAAAATCCATACATGAGCATGTTATGGAGGATGCATCTCAAGAGAAGAAACAAGAAGGGAAAAAAAGGGGCAAGCAACTCAGTTATAGGTTACAATTGGATCTTGAGACTGCCACAAACCTCAAAAGGTCTTGGAAGATTGCATGCTTGGCAGTAGAGTGGAATTCACACTTGGCAAAGTTCTTGGAATCGTAAAGTGTGAATTTCATGATGCAATCATTGATATGTTGAAACACAAAAGACAATTTGGTGTTGAATTTTTGCAAGCATTGATGCAGGTTGACAAATACATAGAGAAACATCTTTAGAGGGAATATGATGATGCATGTAATGCTGATTTGGAGTAGGCTTATATTAAAAATGGATTAAATGGGAGTGTAGACAGCAAGCTTGTAGCTAAAATTTGTCTTATGGGCAACAATAAGCATAGAGAAGGCTATGTATAATGGGGATGTTCATCAACAAGCACATGAAGAAGAATATGCTCATTTTATTCCAAGCAGTCATTATTCACAAATGCATTGGGCTCGTGCTACAACAAAGTCAATTATTAAAGTGGGAGAAAGAGAGACGCCTTGCATAGCTCTCTTGGATCATGGTTTCGAATCAATATTATGGCACACAACTTGTATGAGAATGGAGGTTAACCGATTATGTAGATTCAGGATGGCGCATATGGGCATCAAACAATTCATTCGGGGATCTTTATGCAGCTTGTCTGAATGTACACGTGACTATTGGAGATGTTAGGGATGAGTATCATTTTTTTGTGCAGGATTCATGTAGTTATCTGATAATTTTGGGGCAGCCCTATATTTCAGAATCAAGGCTAGAAATAAAAGCCTTGGATGATGTCCTTCATTTGCTTGGGTTCAGAGTAAAGACAATGCAAAGGTGGTACATTTTCTCACTGTTTGTGTGAATCATCCCCACAATCGGGATAGGCTTTGGGATAATCATATGCCACCTAATGCACGAGAGTTTAAGGGGTTTTAAACAGCACTGTTGTAAGTGGAGGCTATAGCAGTGCCTCTAGGAAGATAATTATGCCTCCAAGAAAGGGAAAAACCATGTTTATGTCTAGATTGTAGGAATGGACAGCATGTAGTCTTTGCAATTTTAAGAATATTTCAACCATGTGTAGGGCTAAAATGAAATATTTAGGATGGGCTATTTGATGGCTATGAATGAAGGTATTTTAGGATTGTTTTTAGGGCTAGTTGATGTTGATACAGTGGTTGAAATTTCTGCATTAATTAATGCTAAAAATAGGTTAAAAAAGAGGTTTTTTATGTTGACAGTTTAGGGACGTATGAAGTTATTCAAGAGTTTGCTAAGCATGAATGTTATGGGCTACAAAATAGGGCTGAGGCAAGGGTAGATATAAAGTACAAAATAGTTGCAAAGAAGGTTAAGCCTGTGGCTTTGCCTTTACCACGTAAAAGTGATGGGTTGACTGAAAAAGTGTCTCAATAGCCTAGTTTGTGGGATCCACATAGAGTAGGACATAAATTTATAGCTGAAACTTTACAAAAACTAAAAATTGGTGGTATGAGCTTCCTTTTGCCTCTGCAGAAAGAGCTTGTTTCTTGCAGATGTTGGCAAGGTATGGGAAAGCCTTTGCATTTCGGCCAGATAAAATTGGATGTGTTGATTTGACTATATTTGCACCTATGGTGATCTTTACAGTACCCCATGTGCCATGGAATTTAAAGCCTATTCAAGTACCTCAAGTATATTGCCTAAGTTGTTGGAGCTTTTTAACAAGAAGATCAGGATGCAGATTTTGGAGCCCTCTTTAGCTCCATATTCAAATTGGTGGTTTACTGTTCCAAAGAACAATGGTTATTTGAGGTTTATATAGGATTTACAACCAACTAACAAAGTCATCATAAGGAATGTTGGATTAGGCCCAATAGTGGATGAATTTGTAGAAGCATTTGTAGGCAAGGAAATTTACTCTAGGCATGATTTATATTTAAGATACAATCAGTTCCAGCTTGCATTGGAAAGCCGTGATATCACTACCATGGAGACACCACTTGGATTTGTTAGGATGTGTACACTTCCACAGGGAGCAACCAATTTAGTGGTGCATATGATGAATGATATGCATAAAGTTTTGAGGGAGCATATTCCTCAGCTGACCTTACCCTTTCTTGATGATGTGCCAATCAAAGGATGTGATATCTATGAGAAGAATGAAGAGTTGAATGAGCATGGATGTAGAAGATTTGTGGCTAAACATATTGCTGATTGTGACAGGATTTTAAGCCGTCTCGAAGAAGTGCATTTGACTATGTCAGGAGAAAAGTCAATTTTTGAAGTGGAGGGAGTATTAGTTGTTGGGCACATGTGTGGACCATATGGGAGAAAGACCTCACCAATAAAGATTGATGCCATAAGTAGGATGCAGGAGACATGTTCGAATCTATCTGAGGTGAGAAGATTTTTGGGTGCATGTGTCTTTTACTTGATATGGATTCCGCATTTTGCTCATGTGGCTGAAAGTTTATATCAGCTTTTGAGAAAATGGCAAAAGATTTGGTGGGGTAAACAACATATGAAGGCAGTTCAAAAGTTAAAAAGCTTATTGATTTTAGCCCCAACACCAAAGAGAGAAAAGTATGAGAATGGGCAGCCTATTATTCTCACCGTGGATACAAGCCCAATTGGCATTGGTTGGGTAGTGGTTCAGGATGATGCCGATGGGAATAGGTATGCCATTCGGTTTGGAGAAAATGTCCTCAATGAATGACAAAGGCCATATTCTCAAGTCAAAAGAGAGCTTTGGGGTGTAGTGACAACGCTTGAGTGTGATAGGGAGTATTTTATGGGAGCTCATGTAGTGGTAGAGACTGTTTCTCTACCTTTATTGGGCATGATAGTAGATTTCTCAACTCTTGATATTGCCATGTTAGGGTGGATTGCATATATAAAGTCACTTAACCTTGATTTTTTGCATATTGCAGGTAGAGAAAACCCTGTGGGGATGACATACTTTCATATCAAGGTTTGAAGATGAAGAGAAGCTGATGGAAGATGAATAAGACGATGTGATAGGAGTTGAAAACAACTTTATGACAGCAGGGAATGAATATATAGCTATTTTTTACTACAGGTACAACTATTATAATAGGGATTTTAGCAGTAAGAAAAGAGCTTGCAGCCATGGAGAAGAGATGGGCAGTAGAGAGAAAGCATCATCAATGTTATGCTTCAGTGAAAACATAATTTTTGGAAGAGTTGTATGAGGATGATTGGCTGAATGGTCTAAAGCTCAATTCAAAAGGATTAAAACAAAAGCTTATGAGTTTTTCTTGAAAGACAGATATTCATGGAAGCATGCAAAGAAAAAGAGAGGAGCTCCAATATGTATATTGGGAGATAGGGCTTCTCAACAACAGGTGATGCAAGAGTTTCATTAAAGCTTATGGGCTAGACATAGAGGAGTTTGGGGCACATTTGCCAAGATCAAAGAGAAGTATTGGTGGAAAAACAGGTATAAATATGTGGAGTATTATGTGGAATCATGCAGTGTCTGTCAGATGTATTCCATGGTAAAGCGTAGAGATGGGTTGCAACCAATCTTTTCATTGTCTATGCATTACAAATGGGTAGTTGATTTGGTTACCATGCCTACAGGTTTATGGAATATGAGATATCTTGTGCTTGCACACGAGAAGACTTGACAAATCAAGTGGAAGGTTGAGCTCTTAGTTCAAAGAATACTCAAGCAGTTTGCAGGTTCTTATTGGAAGCAGACTTTTGCATGTATACTTGTGTTGGTAAAGTGGTTGCAGATAGAGGAGAATTAGATGTGGATGAGGCTCGTGGCTTCTTTTCATGATTGGGTATTAAGTTGGCTTTAACTTCAGCCTACAATCTTGAGAAGGAAATGGAAAAAGTAAAAGAGGTCATCAACCTATCATCAAGTCATTAGCAAAGTCATGCAAGGGCAAGATGAAAGAGTGACCAAGAATGTTATCTTTTGCTTTATGGTCTGATAGGACCACTCATAGTGCAGTTACAGGGTATATGCCTGTTGAATTAATATATGGAATGTTCTACCATGGGAAGAGGGTTTGAATAGAGAAGAGTTGCTGGTCCTACGTATTAAAAAATTAGAAAGAAGGCTTAAAGACATTGAGATAGCCATGAAAAAGCTGAAGATTGCAAGGATCAAGAACAAGAAGAGGTTTGACAAGCAACAAAGACTTCAACCATGAGCTATACAAGAAGGGGACTAGGTGTTGGTTTATGACAATAGCTTGGAAAATCAGCATAGTGCCAGCCAAAAGATGGCAAAGCACTCCTTTAGTCCATAATCAAGCTCTTTAAACATAGGGAGTCTTCAGCATATGAGTTGAAGGAGTTGGATACTGAACATGAACATGAGAACATGGAAGAAGAAGAGGTAGAAGATGAAGACATTGACATGGTAGAAGATACTTCTTCTGACATTGCACATCCATAAGACTTTGGCACATGTCAAATGATGTGCACATTAAGAGGGGGTGGATGTCATGACGCTATGTGGACAAAGTGTGAAAAACTCTAGAATGCATCATCATTTGGCTTTCTTTTTTATTTAGAGAGCCAATGCCATATTAGTCATTAATGTCAGTGTTTGTAGTATGGATGGTTCAAAAATATTAGATTTTTGGACAAGTTTAGCCAATTTTTTATATTTTAGATATTATCTCTTGTAAAACCAAAAAATTGTAGACAACTTCTAGAATAAGATGACATGTAAAAGAAAGCAGATAGCTTTCAACCATTTTGGGAGGATTTTATGCAAAAAGAAGGATTGGCGAAATCGTGCGACGCGCGATCGCAGTTTCGGGCAATAAACAACACTCCAAACTAGGAGATGAAGAATGAGTGATCTGGTAGCATTCTAACCAAGTGTCGTGGTATGTTACCCCCTTTCGAAGCCAATGGAAAGCATCAGATTGGTTGTCTGAGCAAGCAGCATAGAGGAAGATATTGTTTTATACACGTTTTTGCCTACAAGAGATTTATCTTCTCATAATTCAAAAATAAATTGACAGGCTTCACCTCTGTGAGTATTCTTTTATATCTTCTATTTCTTTGAGCCCCTTCTCTTCCATCTACTCCTCTCCCTAAATCTCCCTTCACCCTACTATCTCTTACTCCCGCAGTAGACTTTCAACCCTGAACGCTCCCGACAACGGTCGGATGTACAGTCATGTAGCCTTGGAAATGTTGCATAGTTTTTAGATGGCGACTTGTCAACTAGCTCCTCGACGGGGAAATCACTTTGCAAATTCCCTGGTCAACTATGCTTTCATTGAAGATGTCTTGTTAATTATGGTTCAAGAGAGCTCTTATAACTTCCTTCCAACATTACCCCTGGACTAATTAGGGGTCTTCTAGCTGACACATCCTATTTTGGCTACCGATGGTTAGTTTGGGTTATGAGCTAGATAACAATTGAGCACCTTCCTACTTTCTCATGGATGCATAGGATTGTTTATTGTCATATTCATCTAACACCCCTTGCTATTTATACAAAGGATTAGCCAATAACCTTATGCACTTAGTGTTGAGATGTCAAGCTCATCTTGAGCTGGCATCCACTATGGCCTAAGTGACGATGGAGAATTTCATCACTGGCACGTCTAGTAGCTGACACGAGTATCCACGCCAGTGATTCTACAGTTGGACTGCATTGACTAGTCCACACCTGTCATCTCCATTATGTGTGTTCACATTATGGACCACATGTATATACTTAATACCAGTATGATTACGTAGTCGTCTTTTAGTTTGCCTCTTTTGTGAAGAAGAAGAAGAAGAATAGGTTTTGCCTCTTATCTTGTGATGCCAGGAGGCATATTTCACGGTGGATTTCATGAGGTTTTACGATGGATTCCGTAAACTTTGTTGACCGGAGCTCATACACAAAGTGGATTCTTTGTGCGAGAAGTTGATAGGGATGCCTATCCTTTTCGGGCGTTTCATTAATTTAGTGTGTACATGGGTGATTCCATAGCGGGTGATTCCACAAAATAGATATTAAATTAATAAACGTTTATGAGTTTAGAGTGCGCACTTGTGATAAATTAAGGTTAGGATTGATTTCTAACCAGTTGATTTATTTATGTAGCTGAAGACTACTAGGTATTCACTTTTGTCGGTTTAATTGTATTATTTTACTAACGATTGTGAATGCTTTAGTTCATGTGTAGAGATAGCAGTAGTGGTGGAGGAAAGCATTGGAGGATAGCATGTATTCAAGTTGTCACTTATATTTTGATGGGCGCATACCTTAGGCATGGCACCTATATTTTGTCGTGCCTATTTATTGAGGCGTTGGATATTTATATATTATTTTGTATGCGCATGGGTGCACGATTATGATATTTGTATTTGGACATTGTATTGGGTATGCTTGACTCTTTGGGCGCCCGCCCATTAGCTTTATTTCTATTTTGTGCTAAAGCAAACTCAAAAGCCAAAAGCATGCTATTTTGTAATTTGGGCTATTATTTGAGCTTGAAGATGATTAATACATAAAATACATGCTTTGTGGAGCACTCACACAAGGCATGGGGGGAGATTGCACCCAACTGGTCTCTTGTTCATGTCGTGCATGCTTTCTACCTTGAGTTTTGTGCAAAAAGTAGAGTCCTTTTGTTGTTGGGGACCTTCCGGTGTTCACTACGCGAGCATAGAGCATCCGATCTGCGCACCAATGGTATTAGAGCGAAGCTGAGATCGAGAGCTTCCAATCGCTATCCATCTTGTGCGAAGGCGGAGCTCCTGGAACGATCGAGGTCTACGGTCAGTCTCATCGCAAACGGTCGATATGGGTGGATTCCTGGTGGTCAAGAACCTCTGTTTACAACCTCTGATCACGAAGGACCGGCCTATAATGACGGAGGACCACTCCTACATCCTCTTCTCCAAGTCGTCTTCTTACAATCAACAGAGATAAGTTTCATAACTTCATAAGCTTAAAAGCTTGAGTTTAAAGCTTATAAAGCTTAAGAAGCTTAAAAGCTTCAATTTTTTAATTCGACGACAGAGGGCGGCAGCATCCCGAAAAAAATAGCGTCAAAAAATGGACCCCCCCTAAAAATCGTCGTTTGCTGTATACTAAGCTTTAAGCTTAGTTACCCAAGTCCTAAATCACATAAAGTTTCAAAACTCTGCAAGTTTCGTAATTCTGTAACTCTACAAGTTCGGCAAGTAACCAGAAGTCAGAACCGATTTGTGCTCAAAACTCCCATAAGGACTGTTCCTGCGCAGAAGCACCGAACTGCAAAGTTGTTCCCTGGAAGACTCTGTTCAAATACGTAGACTTGCTGAACCAGCTTCAACACACGGAGAAGGTCAAAACACAGATGTTTCAAAGATTTCAAATCCCCAATTGCCAAAGATGAAGACCGTGAAAGCCAAACAAAAATATATAAGCCTTATACACCCGATCTTGAGCTACGCTCATCCTGCTAATTGGATTTTGAGAGTGTGAGGTCTTTTGAAGTTTTGCAGGATGACGGAACAAAATATGGATGATTTAATGGCTGAAGGCGATCTTCCTGAACCTACGGTGGAACAAAAGTTGGATTTAATTATGATGCAGTTGGACGAAGAACGACGAGCCCGGCAAGCATTGCAAGTTCAATTGGCCAATTTACAAAGATCGATTACCGATAAAGAGGAACCACAATCTGAAGATCTTATCCGACGTACCATCGATGCGACTCTCGAAGCTCAATCCATCCACAAAGAAACAAAGATAAGTAAAAGAAATTTCAAATTCCGTACTTTCAATGGCACTCGAGATGGAAAAACTGTTCTTGCATTCATCAGTCAGTTTGATGATTACTTTCATGAGGAAACATACGCTGAAAAAGATAAAATTAAGTGTGTCACTAATCATTTAGTGGATAGAGCATCTCTTTGGTGGACCGTGGTTTGTAAGAGTATAGATTGTCCCACTAACTGGGAGAGTTTCAAGAAGAAGTTTATGTAGAATTTCCTTCCTCCACAATTCCATGAAAAAGCCATAAAGCAATGGGACCTTCTTCAGCAAAGAGATCGTGAGCCTATTTCTCAGTACACCGAACGCTTTTGGAATGCATTACTCCAACTACGCATTCTTGAAGATGTACCTGAAGCGACTCACAAGCGCACGCATATGTCTGGATTACTTGGGCATTACTACGCTGAAGTCAATATGTTCAAGCTTGCAACTCTTGAAGATGCAATTTCTTTAGCTCATGACACTGAAGACAAGCTTCGAGGAAGAGACAAGCGTCCACAATAATTTCAAGCAAATGATAACTATGGTTCTAAGCAATTCAATTCAAATTTTAGAAGATTCAATCAAAGTCGATTTCCTTCATCATCTTTCCGTAAGTCTTGGACAAAACCACCTGCTTTGCCATCAAATACCAATCAAAACCCTAAGCCATCCTCACAGCCAAATCCTAATATTCCTAGACTTCCTGCCATTGCAAACAATGTATCTAAAGCCAAACCTATAGTGTGTTACAAATGCCATCAACCTAGACATCTAGCAACCAATTGCCAATCGAAGAAGCCACCTGTCCATATCAACTATCTTGGAGCAATGGAAGATGAAGAACATGAAGAAATGCCTGACTTTACGGAAGATGAAGACAACATTACTATTCCTTCGGATACTTTACCAGGTATGCCAACTCCACATTCTTTGTTGACAATGAAATGTTTAGTGCATGGAAAAGAAAAGATTATTTTGCATGATGATGGTAGTACACATGATTTTATTTCTGCAAAGTTAGTGAAAGAATTGAAATTACAAACTGTTCCTACGCATTATCGCATTAAAGCAGCATTCTTAGGCACAAGGTAGAATGGAACACAAGAGGTGCATGATTTAGAAATTCAAATTGGAGAATATACTGAAAGAAGGAATTTTCTAGTTGTACCATTATAGTCCAGTGATATTATTTTAGGTATGCCTTGGCGTCATCAGCATAATCCTGATATAGATTATTCCACGTATTCAATTAATATTCATTTTCAAGGAAAAAACATTACATTGTATGGTATGCATGCATCTAATGCTTTTCCACTTCTTACTCATACTCAAGCTAAACGTGCATTACGCAAAAGTAGTAAATCTTATCTAATTTGGGTGAATGAACTGCAAGCTAAAGAAAAACATATGCACCCTAGGCATAAAGAATTCCTTGCACAATTTAAAGATTGTTTTGCTCAAGATCTACCACCTAGATTGCCTCCTTCACGTCCTGAAGACCACAAAGTAGATTTAATTCCTGGTACACAACCACCTTGTAAAGTACCATCTAGGCATAACCAGATAGAGCAGAAAGAAATCCAAAATCAAGTTGAGGAATTATTAAATAGAGGATTGATTAGACCTAGTAGTTCTCCATTTGGTGCACATGTTTTGTTGGTAAAGAAGAAGAATAATACTTATCGTATGTGCATTGATTATCGTGCCCTAAATAAGATTACTGTAAAGAATAGATATCCAATTCCTAGGGTCGATGACCTTATGGATAAAGTACAAGGTTCTATCATATTTAGTAAAATAGATCTTAAATCTGGTTATCATCAGGTGATATTAGATAAATCTGACATATTCAAGACTGCATTTAGAACACAATTTGGTCATTATGAATTTTTAGTGATGCCTTTTGGATTGACTAATGCACCTGCTACATTTAGTAGAATGATGAATCACATATTTTTGAGATATCATCATTGTGTTATTGTATTCTTTGATGATATCTTGGTATTCAGTAAAAATGAGAAAGAGCATCATGAACATCTGTCTTTGGTTTTCAAGTTGTTGAAAGATAATCAATTGTATGCTAATGTGGAAAAGAGTGAGTTCTTTCAAACAGAAATTGAATATTTAGGTCATATTGTGTCATCAGATGGTATTAAAGTTGACCCTAAGAAGATAGAAGCAATATTGAACTGGCCTATACCTAAAAATGTGCATGAGTTACGTTCTTTTCTAGGTCTTGCTAATTTCTACAGGAAATTTGTGTGAAATTTTTCATTACTTGCTTTGCCTTTGACTAAACTTTTAAAGAAAGGTATTGTTTATCATTGGTCTGATAATCAACAGAAATCTTTTGATTTATTGAAACATGCATTAACCCATGCTCTTGTATTACAACTACCTGATTTTAATAGACCATTCTTTTTAGTAGTTACTGATGCTAGCGGATCTAGAATAGGAGCCGTACGTATACAAGATAATCATCCCATAGCCTATTCTAGTTGTAAACTGAAACCCTCCAAACTTAAATATTCCACATATGATAAAGAATTATTAGCTGTTGTACAAGCTTTAAGACAATGGAAACATTACTTAATGGGTTCTAAGTTTATGATTAAGACTGATCAACAAAGTATTAGACATTTACTTAGTCAACCTCAAATATCTGACCGACATATCAAATGGGCAGCTTTTATTCAGAGTTTTCATCCCCTTATCCAATATCAACCAGGTAAAGAAAATGTAGTGGCCGATGCATTAAGTAGAAGACCAACCATTCATAATATCTCTGTCATATCATTTGATTCTCTAACTCCTATGAAAGATACTTATCATCAGGACATTACTTTTCATGCTGATTGGAATAAATTAGTTGGAAATAACTGGATTCCTATTGATTCACTGTCTTATAATGATGGATTCATGTTTTATGAAAAGAGATTATGTGTTACAGTTCCATTCAGATCTTTTGTTTTGAACGAGTTTCATTGTCCTCCATATCAAGTTCATAGAGGTATCATATCTACTTTACGTACATTGACTGAAGATTTTTATTGGCCACATATGGACACTGATGTATCTAACTTTGTTTTTGAATGTTTGGTTTGTCAAAGAGTTAAGAGACATCATGGTAAACAGTATGGTTTACTTATGCCTTTATCTATTCCATAAAGACCATGGGAACAGATTTTTATGGATTTTATTACTGGTTTACCTAATACTAAAGCTAACCATGATATGATTTGGACTGTAGTAGACAGGTTTAGTAAACAAGCATATTTCATTCCATGTAAGAAAACTTTAACCGCATCTCAGACAGCACAATTGTTTTTGAAAACTGTTTTCATTAATCATGGATTACCAAAAGTTATTATTTCTGACCGTGATTCTAGATTTTGTAATAACTTTTAGATTACTTTGTTTGCTAACCTAGGAACAAAGATTGATTTCTCATCTGCATTTTATCTTGAAACTAATGGACAAACAAAAGCCACTAATAGTACTATTTTAGATCTTTTACATGCTTACACTATTTCTAAACCATAGACATGGGACACACATTTGCATTTACTACAGTTTGCATATAACAATACACCACACACATCTACAAAGAAAGCACCGTTTGAAGTGATTTATGGTTATAGATTGTCTACACCTGTTGCATCTTTATCAAATAGAATTCAGAGTGCTAATGATATTGCTAATATGCACGCTACTATTTTTAATGAGGTTAAAGACATGATTGCCAAAGCCTAGCAATCATATACAAAACAAGCCAATAAGAAAAGACAGACCATGAATTTCAAAGTTGATGACTATGTTTGGTTGAGAATAGAAAAACGTAGATTACAAAGTGTAGATAAACACCCAATTGTGAAATTAGCACCTAGATTATATGGACCATTTAAGATTATTCACAAAATTAATGACAATGCATTCAAGCTAGAACTACCACCTCATTGAAAAATTCACAACACATTTTACATTAGTTTATTACGACCCTTTAGAGGCCAATTACCTGTACACTCTATTTATGAAAACCCACCTTTGTTATATGAAGAGACTGAAATACTTGAATCTGAAGCTATCATAGATACTGATTTCATGACCACTAGAACTGGACGTAGATATTCTAGATATTTGGTCAAGTTTAAAAGCCATCCTATTGAAGAGGCCCAATGGATGCATGCTAGAGACTTAAATGCTTTCCCCACTCTGTTAGCTCCACATTGAGCTAATAGCAATTGAGGACAATTGCTATCCCACCCCGGGGGTATGATGCCCGGAGGCATATTTCACGGTGGATTTTGTGCCACGGTGGATTCCATGAGGTTTTACGATGGATTCCGTAAACTTTGTTGACCGGGCCTCATACATAAAGTGGATTCTTTGTGCAAGAAGTTGATGGGGACGCCTATCCTTTTCGGGCGTTTTATTAATTTAGTGTGTACATGGGTGATTCCATAGCGGGTGATTCCGCAAAATACATATTAAATTAATAAACTTTTATGAGTTTAGAGTGCACACTCGTGATAAATTAAGGTTAGGATTGATTTCTAACCAGTTGATTTATTTATGTAGCTGAAGACTGCTAGGTATTCACTTTTGTCGGTTTAATTGTATTGTTTTACTAACGATTGTGAATACTTTAGTTGATGTGTAGAGATAGCAGCAGTGGCGGAGGAAAGCATTGGAGGATAGCATGCATTCAAGTTGTCACTTATATTTTGATGGGCGCATACCTTAGGCATGGCACCTATATTTTGTCGTGCCTATTTATTGAGGCGTATGCCTGACTCTTTGGGCGCCCGCCCATTAGCTTTATTTCTATTTTGTATTTGGACATTGTATTGGGTATGCGTGACTCTTTGGGTGCCCGCCCATTAGCTTTATTTCTATTTTGTGCTAAAGCAAACTCAAAAGCCAAAAGCATGCTATTTTGTAATTTGGGCTATTTTTTGAGCTTGAAGATGATTAATACATAAAATACATGCTTTGTGGAGCGCTCACACAAGGCATGGGGGGAGATTGCACCCAATTGGTGTCTTGTTCATGTCGTGCATGCTTTCTACCTTGAGTTTTGTGTAAAAAGTAGAGTTCTTTTGTTCTTGGGAACCTTACGACGTTCACTACGCGAGCATACAGCATCCGATCTGTGCACCATCTTGTGTGTGTGTATTTGCAAGAGCTCTAGCTCCCTTCCCCCTGCATCTTTTCAGCTTCCGCATATGCCCGCCATGCTCTAGTTCCTGAATCATTATCATGGTATCAGAGCCCTTGTTCAGGCTAGAGAGCTGAGTGCCAAGCATAGGAAGTAAATGAAGCAGTACAGCAAGAGGTTTTCAGCTCTTTCCCTTAACTCAAAGAGCTCCCTACGGCACAATGCAAATCACCAGGCACGATTGACAACTCGCATGTACAGATGGCTAGTGAGTGGCACCCGTGCTATACATTGCAATGCAACTGCATCAGGTAATCCCTCAATCAGAGAGTCCATTGTCTCTACTTTCCCCTGGCTGGCATACAAGCTTTGAGATACCACTACGTGTATTGGAGCAGTATTGAACAGTCTATATAGCCCAGCAACACGTATACATCACACCCAAAGTCTTGGACCATTTGTCCACCCTGAATATGGTTACTACAATCGGGAGGTGTTGCAATTCAGACCATCTGTCTTAAAGCTATTCGAAATTAGGCCAAAGTAGGAGATATTGATGGTTCGATGCAATCAGCAAAAGGCTGCCGCCAGAGTAGGAGACATTGATGCTTCGATGCAATCAGCGAAAGGCTGCTGCCAGAGTAGGAGACATTGATGGTTCGATGCAATCAGCAAAAGGCTAGAGGAGCTAGAAGTCACTAAGGGTATCGCTGCAAAGATTTGTGCAGTTTGTGTAGGTTACAGAAAAGTTTTGTTGTAAACATATTGCAGGTTGTTCAAGATGTCAAATGATGGCATTAGCCAGATTTTTGCAGAGAAGTTAGACAAAAACAATTTCCATGCGTGAACATAAAGAGGCACCAGATTTTCTTGAGAACCCAACTGCTACACAAGTGAAGGAGTTCAAGGAATGGAACCAAGGATCAAGGAAGGTCATGTATTGGCTTTCCATAAGTATATAGGACATTATGATTGGGCATATACAGGATGCCAAGTCTCCCAAGGATGCATGGGACACCTTGGTCAAGTTATATGAAATGAACACCAAGGCAAGGAAGATACAGTTGAAGAATGACTTACACACCATTGAGAAGAAGAACCTGTCTATCAACGAGTATGCATTAAAGATCAAGAGCATCTGTGAATCTCTTGCATCTATCCATGTGCAGGTAGATGATGATGATAAGGTGGAAGTATGTCTACGTGGTCTAGGACCACAGTATAAGGCATTCAAGACGTCTATTTAGACTCGGGAAAATATTCCCAACTTTGCAGATTAAGTATCCATGCTGATTATTGAAGAAAAGAGCTTAGGTGAAGATCAGTCTTCACAATCTAAGAACAGTTGTGAGCAACAATAGGTCTTCTATTCCAATGCTGGCAGAGGACATGGTAGAGGCCGAGGTCAAGGTCAAACAAATTGCCGAATAGGAAATTAGAGTTCTGGATAGTAGCAGCAACAGTCTTATGACTCACAACAACAACACACAGGTGGAAGAGGTCAGTACAGAGGCAGGGGGAGCCAAAGAGGTCATGGAAATTGGCAAAGGTAGTCACAACAGCAGATTTCATGTTATTATTGTGGAAAGTGTGGGCACATGAAATCTGAATGTTATAAGAAGCAAAATGACATAAAGAATGGGAAGTTGCAACAAAAAAACTATGCGTCAACTAGCAGGAATAATGAGGACAATGAGAGATTTTTTATTATGTAGCATGTGCTCAATTCAGTTTCTGCAGATAATGTATCAAAATGCAGAGATGATGTATGGTATTTAGATTCAGGTGCTTCGAATCACATGACAAGTCATGCTGAGTGGTTCAAAGTGTTGAGAAGTCTTGAAAAGCCTGGTTATGTTGAGACAGGGCATGACATAGCTCATCCAATTAAGCATGTTGGAAATGTTCCATTGTCAATGAATGATGGTAAAGTGAAGTATCTTGTAGATGTACTTCATGTGCCAAAGATGATGAAGAATTTGGCTTCTGTTGGCCAGATGGTTGAGCAGGGTTCACAAGTGCGGTTTAACCAAGATGGAGTCTTTGTTGAAGACTTCAATGACAGGTGCAGGTTAATTGCAAAAGGAAATAGATGTGGTTGGATGTTTACATTGGAGATAAACATGCTAGAGATAAAAGTTGTAATGTTTGCACATGGTGCAGGAGTGGTTGCAGACATAGACATTTGGCACAAAAGAGTTGGACATGTTAATGTACAAAGGTTGAGGTCTATGCAGACTAAAGAACTTGTGACAAGGTTGCCAAAGTTTAAAGTTGATGGTATGCAAAAAATTTGTGAAGCATGCCAATTTGGTAAACAGACAAAGCATGCATTTCCACATGATAAGAATGTGAGTAGAAATGTACTTGACATTGTGTATTCAGATGTATGGGGTCCTTCAAAGACTATGTCTATGGCAAGCTACAGATATTATGTGGTTTTTATTGATGACCACACAAGGAAAGTGTGGGTGTACTATATGAAGGAGAAAGGTGAGGTGTTTGCTCACTTTCAGAATTTCAGAATGCTTGCTGAAAAGCAAAATGGTATGCATGTGAAATGCTTGAGATCTGATGGTGGAGGAGAGTACTTCTCAAATGAGTTCTCTGAATACTTACTCAAAAATGGAATTCACAGACATTTTACATGCAGGTATACTCCGCAGTAGAATGGAGTTGCTGAAAGGAAGAATAGGCACATTGCAGAAATTGCACGTGCGCTGATGTTGGAGAAGAATATGCCACATATGTATTGGGCTAAGGCTATTTCTATAGTTGTGTATATTATGAACATGACACCTACAACAGTCATACATGATGTAACTCCTGAGGAGAAGTTTACTGGCAAAAAGCCTGATTTGTCACATCTGAAAATGTTTGGATGCATTGCATATTACATGTACCAGATAAATTGCATACGAAATTGGATCCCAAAGTTGAAAAGTGTGTGTTTATTGGGTATTCCCTTGAGCAAAAGGGATACATATGGTATAACCCTGCTACACATGAATTGAGGACAAGCAAGGATGTTGTATTTGATGAGCTTAGTAGCTGGTATACTGCTAAGAAAGATGCTTCTATGCATGATGAGGATGATAATGTGATTGCAAAAAATGTAAGTCAGCAATCACAGGCTTTGAGTGGACCTGGAGAGTCCTTGGGTAGTAGGTCTATTGATAGACCATGGAGTGGCAGGCTGTGTGCATAGATCAGTCGTGCAAGTTCAAAAAATGTAAGTCGAAAAGGCAAAGAGAAAGTGGGTGAGTTTGTTGTTCCACCTGACAGTTTTGATGGAAATTCCGGTGGATCAGACATGAGACTTGATGAGGAGTTTGGGATTCTCTAGCAATGAGGACACATGGTGTTAAGAAAGCTATGGAAGCTATGCATTCAAAGTTATGCAGGTCTGAACGTACAAGAAATCCTGTGGATAGGTTGACTTATGATGGTTATGTTACACGACACTATGCATATATGGCCAAAGTTGTGCAGGATGTTGAGGCTACATGTTTTGATGAGGCCATTGGCAATATGAATTGGGAGAAAGCTATGTATGAAGAGATGGATGCCCTCTATGAAAATGAAACTTGGGATATAGTGCCATTGCCTAAGGACAAAAAGGCTATTGGATGTAAGTGGGTGGTTAAGGTAAAGCATAACAATGATGGAAGCATAAACAAGTACAAGGCTCGATTGGTAGCCAAAGGTTATGCACAAACACATGGCATTGACTATGAAGAGACGTTTGCTCCTGTTGCAAAGATGGCAACGGTGAGAAGTGTAATTGCAGTGGCAGCAGCCAAGGGCTGGTATTTGCATCAGATGGATGTAAAGAATGCATTCTTGCATGGTAATTTACAAGAAGAAGTCTGTATGGATCAGCCACCAGGTTTTGAGGATATAGGTCATCCCAAGTATGTATGCAGACTTCGTAAGGCCTTGTATGGGCTCAAGCAGGCACCACATGCATGGCATGACAAGATTGTTGAATATCTTGTCACTATTGGTTTTGAGATGGCCTATGCAGATCACTCTTTGTATGTGCGTAAGAGTGATAAGGGTATTGTGGTCATCACCATTTATGTAGATGATCTTATTGTTGGGGGTGACAGTTTGACAGACATTGAGAATGTCAAAAGTCTTCTTAAGCAAAAATTTGACATGAAAGATTTCAAAGATTTGCGCTACTTCTTGGGGATTGAAGTCATTTGCACATATAAGGGAATTTGGTTGTCACAGAGGCAGTATGTATTGGACATGTTGTCGAAATATGGTATGGCTAATTGTAAGCCAATATCAGTGCCATTAGATCCCAATGGCAAGATGAGCATGGATGCAGTTTTTGCTTTGGAAGACCCTACTATGTACATGAAGATAGTGGGGAGTTTGATCTACATCACGATCACCACGCCAGATTTGAGCTATTCTGTTGGCTTAGAAAGCCAATTCATGCAGGTTCCACATAAACCACATCTTGATGGAGTGCATTGTACACTCAGGTATTTGAGCACCATTGTTGATTATGCATTGTTTTATGAGGTAGGTGTACCAGTGGATATGTATGGGTACACAGATGCAAATTGGGCTGGTAGCATTTCTGACAGACGATCTACCAGTGGTTTTATGTTTTCATTTGGGAGTGCTACTGTGACATGGAGTAGCAAGAAGCAACCCACAGTTGCCTTGTCGAGCACAGAGGTAGAGTACAAAGGTGCTGCTGTGGCAGCATGTGAGGTAGCTTGGCTGTACAAGCTACTCGATGACTTGGGTTTGCATGTGATGCATAAGGTTGTCATATACTGTGACAATCTTAGTAGCATCCAGTTGGCCAAGAACCCAGTGTTCCATGCACAGACCAAACACATTGAGGTCCATTATCACTTCATCAGGGAGAGATTCATTGCAGGTGACATTGATTTGGTATATGTTAGCATAGAGGATCAGGTGGCTGACATCTTCACGAATGCGCTGGGAGCAGAGAAGCTTCGCAGGTTTCGGACCATGCTTGGATTTTATAACATGGAGTTGAGATTGAGGGGGAGTGTTGAGATGTCAAGCTCATCTTGAGCTGGCATCCACTATGGCCTGAGTGGCGATGGAGCATTTCATCACTGGCACATCTAGCAGCTGACACGAGTATCCACGCCAGTGATTCTACAATTGGATTGCATTGACTAGTCCACACCTATCATCTCCATTATGTGTGTTCACATTATGGACCACATGTATATACTTACTACCAGTATGCTTATGTAGCCATCTTTTAGTTTGTCTCTTTTGTGAAGAAGAAGAATAGGTTTTGCCTCTTATATTGTGTGTGTGAATTTGTAAGAGCTCTAGCTCCCTTCCCCCTTGCATCTTTTCAACTTCCGCATATGCCCACCATGCTCTAGATCCTAAATCATTATCACTTACTGTAGGGCATGTGGCACCCTAATCCTTGGTCTAGTCTTATGCTTTAGTAGAGTTATGTAAAGACCAAGGGTTTGTTTCAACACTATACTATTGAATGGTCAGTGAAGTGGATTATCTAATAAGGCCACGAGTGTTGTTTCTATTGGACTTTAATGCTTGATTGCATAAGGCTAAGAGGGCCATATATATGTTTAGTTTGGGTACAGTTAATGGTTTTTTTTTTTAGTGATTACATCAGACAAGTTTGACGAAGTGCCTAGAGGGAGCCTTTGCTGCACTGCGGGAGCTTTTTAGGACCATTCCAGGTGGTGTCGTTGCCTCTCCGAGTTTTCCCCTTAAGTTATAGTGTTATATGTGTATGTGGGGGTTAGTTTATTTTCTTTTGTTGGGGGCTAGCAGTCAAGGCATGAAGTCCTAGGGCTAGGTCAAGTATATTTGAGGGAGGTTTGAGTAGTTGTCCACCCCTTGTAACAACATTGTCAGGCATTAAAGACATGTTTTTGAAAGGTAGTCCTAGTGACCCTATTCTGGTAGCATGCTAGCCAACTATTCCAATAGTCCTTGTTGCTAGTGTGAGGCAATTAGAGAAACTTGTCAAAGTAAAAAGAAGAGAAATTTCTGAATATATCTAGATATAAAACCATACACGTGTGTAAAAAGGGGTTCTAATCCTTTAAACTAGAAAAGAAAAGAAAGACAATCCTAAGAGTAGTTGATTATCACCTTAGAAGGCTTGATAGGTTCTTGGGAGATGAGTAAGACTCGGGGTCGATGCGTTGTCTTCCTTGGGGTAGCAACTAGCCAGATTAAAGACATAAGGAAGGTTGGAGCAAAAATAAAAGTGAGCGAAAGAAAAGAATTAAGTGCCGCATTGTGAGAGCTTGGTAGGTTCTTGGATTCTTGAGGCTGATGCCATGTTCTCCTTGGGTCACTCTATGCTCAGCTCCCTCCTTTGTACACGCCTGAGTAAGGAAACCTTGAAAAGAAAAAATGTGTTAAAAACAAGATTTGTAATGCCCAGGCTATAACAGTCCTCTCCTAGTAGGATTCTTGATCCAGTTGTCCTAAGTTGGGTAGGTAGTTTAGACCACCATTAGGATGACTTCTTTAATGGCTCTTTTTGCAAATCTTTGTTGGAGCGATTGGTTAACGACTTGCTCTGAATTTCTGTCAGATTATGTTGGGCCTATCTGTTGAGGATTTTTGTGCCTTGATTTTATCAGGGAGGTAGGGTGAGAGTTGTTTTTGTGCTTTGTTGAGTATATTTTTTATGGCAGCTTGATGCTTTCTATGGTTGTTATTTTGTGCATATCAATTCCTGGGATTTAACGGGTTGAGTCACCCTATCCCGTGGTTGCCAATGAGAGTTGATTTTTAGAAACCGTTTTGAAGCGAAAAAGAGCTTGGGAGGCCGTAAATGACCAAATTTTCATGCAAAATGAAATGATTGCAGATTGATGAACTGGAGTTTTCCTAGATGGAGTTGGATACTAGGAATCCAACGTAAGTTTCAGGTTTGTTGATCAGAGTCCATTTAACCCCTCCATTTAATCCTCGTAAGGTTTGGTAGTATAAAGTAGCTATATGATCTAGGAGCCAAAAAGTGCATGACAATGTCTAAGTTTATAAATTTTGACGCCATGAAGTTGGTCGTCCAATCAGATCTCGAATCGGAGTTTGTTCAAGCCTCCATTTGACCAAAAAACTGCTTAGTCAAATGTAAACACAAAAGATTGGAACTAGTTTTCTTAAAGCTAAGCCTTAAGCTTGTTTTAGTGTATGAGAAATAAAGAGTCACATTTTTTCATGAAACATGGGGGGGGGGGGCACTGTTTTTTTTCAACACCCCCCCAAAAAAATGATTTTAAAATCCCATTTTCTGATCGATAGAGTTGCAAGGAATGCTCAAGACAACAGGATGAAGAATTATCTCACCCTCCATCGCAATAAACGGATCAGAAATTGATGCATTATATGAAGAGATTTGATTTTAGTATGTCTCTCTCCTCTCTCCTCTTGTTGTATGTTCTCATGGATTAGTGTATGAGAGAAGGGGTGGTCTGAGATGGAAGATTTTGATTGTGCAATGATGTGAGAGTGTAGAGGGACATAAATCAAGGTTGGACAGATGGTCAGTGGCAGTTGTTGAAGAGCGTCTATTTGGTTGCCAATGTTTTGATTTATCAATCATGTTGAAGCAATTAAGAAAAATCAGTTGTATAATAGTTTATGCTAACACGCAAAACCCAAGACTATGCAGTTTAAGGGAAATTATGTGTCTTTTGGGTTTTTGTCATGTGTATGCTATTCCTATGGGTTGAAACATGATAAGAAAATCAATCTAAACCTATAAATTAGTAAATATCTATAAATAAATAGAAAATATAGATTTCTTGCATCCAAAAAAAGGAAAAATAAGATTTATGTTTGTAAATGTATGGTAGAGTTGAAGCATGAGGTTTAGCCTCAGTTCATCCCTATCTCTATGTTACAATGGGTTTTTATTGCTTTTGTAAAAAAAAAAACATGAAAAATACACCTTAAACCTACTAATGAATGCATAACTTTAAACGATAGGGAAAAGGGGGTTGTTGAGTGTTTAAAATATGCTAAACTCTGATGTCTTATGATGCATGTCATATAGGATATGTTATTGTCTAAATTTAAAAAGGTCTAGTATCACAAGAAAGCTTGTACTAGCCTTAAGCAACACAATAATTTACGCACTTTCACAATGCTGATTGTTAATGAATAAACTTGTTTGATCATGGTATTCATACAAAATTGAATAACATGCACCATATAGTATCATCCTGTGGATGCATATCATCTATTTCTATGAGTGATGACCTATGCTTAGAATGTGAGGTATCCTAAGCTATAGGCCTAGATATTCATTTCCTTGGGGGATATTCTGTGAGGACTATCTATCATCTCTTGGATTGATCAATCAAAAGAGTGGAGCTTGTTTCAAATGTGTTTTATGTGTTCATGATGCATCTTGGGGCCATTCCCTGAGGTGTAGAAGAGTTGTAGTGGAGTCGCAATAATCAGCTGAGGGGTGCTCCCTTTGTGTGTGCCTATGTGGTGTATAACACCAATATTCTTAGGGACTCCCTCTGAGAAGTGGTGGAAAGAATTATTCTTTGGACTAAAAAAGCATACAAATGCAAAATTATTAGATGCTCCTAGCCACGAGAATGTGTGGGGTTGTTTTTGTGTAGTAGAGGCCCGTGCTTTGCCATAGAGCCAATGTCATGCCCATTTTAGGTCCCGACATATTTGAAGGAACAAATAAACTAAATGAAAATCATGTTAATGACTAGAGAATATATAATTAATTATCTCTCTATCAAGAGTTTCAAGTCAAGTTGCATAGTAACATCATTGATGACTACACACATTATTCTCCCCTAGCTAAGAGTTAGTTCTTGTGAACTTGTTGGAAGCATTTGTTTCCAATAATGGCTTTGATGATAAGAAAAGTTAGTAATTCAAAAAGCATATGCACCTAGTCAAAGGGCCCATGTGGCCACTCACGTGTGGTTATTCTTCCCTCCTCTCTCTTTTTTAATAGTTATTTTTTATTTTTAAAGTTAAGTGTAATTTTTTATGACATTGGTTTCACTCTTGTTTATTAGCTTTATTTAAAACTTTATTTTATTTAATTTGACATCATCTTTGGCACCTTAGAGGACATTGAGTTGATAGCTTGAGTTGATAGCTAGTTGTGAGCTATCCAGAAATGCTTTAGGGGGATGTAACTTGGTCATCTAAGTTGGCAAGGAACTATCAAATCGAGTTGGCTACTAGGTCCAAGATTGAGCATGTCCATCCAAGTAGGCTTTGTCCTACGGATTGAGTCTTTTGAGTCTAGGCAAAGGGCCTTATGGCGAAGAGACTAGGATTATAAGGGATGCCTAAGCATTGCACAAGACTAAGAGAGTGAGAAGTGGTTGAGTAATTTTGGGGGGAGGTTAAGAGCCAAGTAAGTTGGTTGAGGGCTCGGGTGGCAACAAGGTTGAAAGGCTTGGATTTTGAGCCAAAGCTAAGAGGTGATGGTTTGAGTGGCTAGGTCGAGAGTTTACGTGGTGACAAAGATTGAGAGACCTACTATGGCTAAGGGTGATGCACAAGGGCCAAGCCAACATGTCTCTCACAATAGCAAAGGGTTAGCAATATCTTGATTGAGAGTTGAGTATAGTAGAGGTTGAGATATGGAGGGGGCTGAGATGGGCAATCGAGCACATCAATGTTGCTTGAGAGCTAGGTCACTAAGTCCAATGAGATTAAAGCCACAAAAAAAGCCTAAGAACCATGCTTGGCCTATGTGATCATGGAGATGGTAGGAGGAGGATGGAAGTGTTACAATTGTAAGAAGAATTGCAATTGCGTAGAGAGAGAGAGAGAGAGAGAGAGAGAGTGTGTGTGTGTGTGTGTGAGTGAGTGAGTGAGTGAGTGAGTGAGTGAGTGAGTGAGTGAGTGAGAGTGTGCATGTGCGTGTGCGTGTGCGTGTGCGTGTGCGTGTGCGTGTGCGTGTGCGTGCGTGCATGCGTGTGTGTGTGTGAAGATGCTATGTTTTTGTTGTCTCCAATAGCTATCTTTTGAGTAGTACCTTATTGCCTTATCACTCAAAGAATAAAATCTGAGTATAAACATAAGGGTTAATGAGTAAGAAGGGTGGCCTTGTCCTTTACCCTAACAATATCCCACTTAAAGAACAATGTGTCTTTAAGGGAGACAAAAGAATAAGAGAATGTGTGAGGTAAATACATACAAAATACCCTCACCCAATGCCCATTAACTCCCTACAATGTGCAAAATTTTTGGAGGGAAAACTCTTGGTGATGAGTATAAACTTTGATCAGCCCAACTTGCTTTTCCTCAAGCATAGGATGAATAAAGTGGTATCTAAATTTTATGTGTTTGATTTTGGCATGAAACATAGGATCCTTTGCCAACATGATGGGATTGTGACTATCACTATGAAACAATGACATGTCTCCACTAAGGCCTAAGTCTTCAACTAGATGAGTAATCCATATGACTTCTTTGCATGCCTCTGTGGCTACAACACACTAAATCTCAATGGTAGGGAATGCCATGCATTTCTACAAATGAGTAATCCTTAAGATGCACCACCATATAAGGTAGAAACATATCCTGTGGGTTGACGTTTTGCAGTCAATATTCCTTGTATAGTTTACATTTGTGTATTAGAGTATACAATGACTACTCCTCCTAAATCATATGCAAATATATCTTGCACCACTCAATATCTTGAGTTTCATTTCATTTCTTTCCAATTCTTACCAATATTTGATATGTATCTACCCACTACTCCCATTCTAAAAGCAATGTCCAAGTGAGCCTGCAATCATATCACACATGAAACTCCACACGCATGATGAATATAGAACCTTAGATATATTAGAACTCTCTTCATTAATTTTGGGATGATCATTAGGACTAAGTTTTAAACATGGAGGATGGACTACTAACTACCTTCCCTCCTTCGCATTGAAACATTGCAACACTTTATTAACATAATTTTTTTGGAAAAGATAGAGCAATCTATTTGTTATATCCCTAATTATGTGCATGTCAAGTATGTGATTTTCATGTCCCACATCCTTCCTTTCAAAATTTTCCATTAATCTTTTCTTCAAAATATTAATCTCACACTAGGTATGTTATCCATGTAAAGTACCAACATTATCAAGCTGCCATCTTTAGGCTTTCTAGTGTATAAGTAGTGGTATATCTCAATTCTTTTGTAGCTATGAGATTGCATAAAGGCATCAAAATTATTGTACCATTCAGTGGGTCCTCCTTTTAAAGAATCTTTTTTATCTTGTAGAGAAGCTTTTCTTTAATATGTTCCACAAAACCCTCTAGTTGCTCCATGTAGATTTCATCATGAAGATCACCATGTAGAAAGGGTATCTTAATATTAAATTATCCATGGTCCATATCATCCTTAGCTACCAAGATAAGCACATGATGAAGAGTAATCAATTTCACATGTGAAAAATCTCATCAAATTCCACCTTTTTCTTACTTAAAATCTTTGGCCACTAACCTTGCATTACACTTTAGTTTAGTATCACTTGTAATCTTCAACTTATATATTCACTTGGATGGCAAAGCATTTTTTCCCTTTGACAACAATGAACCAGCTTTTAAGTCTAATTCTCAAATGAAATCTATTTGAAAATACATAGCAAGCTCTCACTTAAGCTTTGAGAGTTGACTTTTAGGAGTCGAATCTAAAGTACAAAAGTGGCTCGAGGGTTGTAAAAGAGGTGTTTTTGGCAAAAAATGAAATGATCATGGATCAAGAAGGTAGAGTTTTTCTAGATGCATTTTGACACCAAGAATCCAATGCAAGTGTCTGTTCATCGATCGAAATCTGTTTGGTCCCCCATTTAATGGCCACAAGGGTTGGCATTATAAGCATCTCTACTAGATCCGAAAGCTAGAAAGCAAGTGATGGAGGCCAAGGTAATAGATTTCGATGCCAAGAAGTTACATGTCGACTTAGATTGCAAATCTTGAGGTCATTTTCCCCTCCTTCCTACCGAAACTACTTGATAATGTGAAGACGAAAGAGTGAACGGGTTTTTTTGTAAGTCAAGAGCATATAAATAATTGAAACCTGACCATGAGGGGAGGGAGACATTCTCTCAATCCATCAAAAGATGGAGATTTGCAATTTTTCAAATCATCCTTCCTCCTCCTAGGGCTAAGATGGAGATTTGCAATTGTTCAAATCATCCTCCTCCTTGTGTGGGTAAGATGCTGATTTTCCATGCTTCGATTCATTCCAAACCTCTCAATCCATCAAAAGATGGAGATTTGCAATTGTTAAAATCATCCTTCCTCATCCTTGCATTAAGATGCTAATTTTCCATGCTTCAATTCGCTCCAGACCACATGAGATTTGATGCATCGAATGAAAAGTTCAAATTTTAGTCACACACACACACACACACACACCTTAAATGTGGTTTATATGGGCCGAGAGGATGAGGGGGAATGGGTGTCACTTCATGATGAGATATGAGGAAATGGAACAAGGAAGTGCAAAGGAGGTGACAACACCTATAAAAAAGCATCAGTAGCTTCCCATTTTCAAAATATGATGTGTGCGTATGGGAATTATAGAGTAAGCACCTTTTATTGAATTCTATGATGAATCTTTCATTCTTGTGATGGAAAATAATGAATATGCTTGAATATTATGAAATTATAGAATAATCAGTAATCTCTAGTAATTTACATAATGGAAATCAAAACTGTAAAACTTGGAATGTGGGATTTAATAGAAAAATGATAATTTTGTGGGGTTTTATGATTCAAATGGTGTTTCTATGGAGTTATATTGAATATAATGTTGAATCACAATCCACATAAGCTTTATAAATTTGAAAATAAAAAAATTGACCATTAGTATTAGATTAAATAATAAAAAACCATAAAAATAAAATTTTTGATGAAAAATTAGTTTAAGGATGAGAAAATTTACTAAAATTTTGAAAAAGGTTCGTGAGTATATAATGCTTGTAGAGCATCAGGTTGGCTTCAGTCTACACCCATTTGTGTGTTAAAGTGATTGTTTAGAGGATGTTTTTATGAAAAAAATATCATGAAACATAGAAAATACCCTACATAATAAATGAATACATAAAGAAGCAAAAATGTTAAGAATTCTACATGAAAATATAAGTGTTTGTGCATTGAAATGAAGCATATAGGGTGCGTTTAATATTGTTAAAGGGACAATAGTACAATTAGTTTGGTGTTATTTTAAAGCAACGATAGAGAAGAAAATCATTGAAATAATATTTTTCACACGATATGTTGGTTGATTTGTGGTTAATTTGTTTGAGAACTACATGGCATTATATCTTGCTTTTGCATTCTTATATATGGTATCAAGAAAGAGGAAGTCTCATGGATGCATTGCAATGGATTGCTAAAACTATTGACCAACGATGAGAATATGTGAGGATCCCTGAGCTGTAGGATAGAATGATTCTCTTTGGAGACTCTTATGTAAGGAAATAAAATTATCTCTTGGAATGCCTTATCATCAAAAGAGTGGATAATGTTATGATTGTGTTCTATGTTTGAGATGGCGCAACATCCTAGGACCAATCCCTAGAGTGTAGGAGAGTCATAAGGGCCATAGTGGTTAGGTGCTCGTGGGTATGTGTGTACAATGAGGTGTTGATCACATGTATATGTGGTATACTCTCTTTTTTGGAGTTGGGATGGAAAAAATCATTGGACTACAAATCAATATAAATACATGAATTAGCTAGATTATTGTGTACCCCCCATATGCTCCTAGTCGCGAGATCGTGAGGGTGGTTTGGTGAGCATAAGAGGCTTTGACTAGAGTGAGCCACAATGTTGGTCCCATTTTTGGTCTTGACAGATAGTGCATTTTGCTAAGAGTTGCTACTAAGTGGAGGTTTTCAAATCTTGGTTATTAGAGACCAATTGCTCAGTATATGCCAAAAAGCATTGAAATAGATCTATTATTTCCTGACAAACACCGTCAAGCTAAGATCTGATGTCAAGAAAGAGATGAAAGGGCTAGATGGCGAGTCAAGATCCTTAGGAGATATTTTCCTAAGCATAGAAATCTAATATCCTTCCGAAAGAGAGGTTTTTTTTACCCTACTTTTTTGGCCAACCCATATGGGGAGGAGGAAACTCTAGCGTTCCCCTTTTCCAAAACGTCAATCTATTTCGAGTGGGGATGTACTTCCACCGATACATATCCTTGTAGAAAATTTGATAATCATTATGGCACAACCCATTGCAATACCTATAAGAATATCAAATTTTCCAGCTTTAGGTTTCCCTCTACCCAACTTTAATGGGTTAGCAAAGGAAGATGTGAAGGTCCACATCAATGAGTTTCATAAATTAATGTTTAATTGTTGAATTCAGGACAAAAGACATCTTATGATGTTTTTTAATATGACTCTAAGAGGAAGAGCTACAATATGGTATCATGGCTTGAAAGCTAGGACCATAACCACGATAGATCTATTTTATGCGGCCTTTTGAAGAGATTTTTCCCATGAGGGGAGGTGGTCAGTATTGGTTGTGCATTCTGAAAGTGACACATCAAGAGCCTCATGAGAATGCTCAAGCGTATGCCAAGAAACTAAAAGAGATGTATTGCGAATTCCAAACCTATATTCCTATTCCACATGCTTCCCAATTGCAATACTTTCTACATGGATTAGACTTCAATATCCAAGTACAGTTAAGTAATGTTGCTCTTGTTGATATAGACACTACTATTACATGAATATAGGAGGTAGAGTCCCACTTGCAAGCAACCTACATATCTAGGGCTAACCTATATTTGAGTCTAGATCCTAGAAATAATTTGGCATTGATAAGTGGAAGTTAAGGTGCGACTAGTACACATATGACCAATTCGAGTGGACGAGGAAGCATAATGCAGAATGTGCCCATGTTTCTAGCTCCTTTTAATGTTACTATGCCAATGGCTAGCCAAATGGTTCTACTAAATAATGAAATCCAAATGGAAAACTCTAATGTCATGCCAACTAATCAATGGCAAATCCTTAATCAGGTGGTTAGGCTAGCTGAATGACAAGTAGATGATCATGACTATGAGTCTAGTAGTGCATTAAATGTTCTTGGTGAAGTCAAGGACATGATGAAGCATTATACCAATATGGTAACGAAACAATATAGACAAATAGTCATAGATATTAATTTCATAAAGAATTAGCAAAACTTGATATGAAGTCGATGTCGTGAAGAGGGTGGTCCATCAAGATTTAGTTGTAGGTGATGTGGTGATGAGCACTTTCAAAGAGACTTTCCTAATGTCAAATGCAACATATGTGGGAAGTATGACCGTCTAGTAGTACTTATAGGAGTAAGATCATCTCTCTTCAATAAGGGAGTAAGCAGCTAGGTCTAATTAATCATTGAGTACAAGGGAAACACCTTCAACAAGATAAAGGACAAAAGGAAATATTGCAGAGATAAAAAGCTATTGTAGAAGAGTTGCGTAGTGGTAGAGATGTCAACCTTATAAAGTTGTTCATGTCAACACCACTAAGGCTTCCAATTTAGAGCCATTAAAAGAGGACAGAAGGTTAAAAAAGGCAATAGGAAAAATGTAAAACCTATTGAGGCACCCTAAATAGGATGATGAGGGGATGCAAGTCCTCAACCCTGATGTGGAATCCGGACCTCTAAAGGCTGTTGATAGCAAAGCTAACTCCAATAAAGAGTTGCCGAAGAACAAGGTAAAAGCCAAGAAAGAGGCACCTAAGCCTAGTTAATGAATGGTCTAGCAAGAGAAGAGAACCATTGCTAACTATCATGAATTTGACTTAGCCAATTCTCTTTGCGAGGTAAAACTTGATGTGAATCTCCTACAACTGATCAAGTTATCACAAGGAGTGCATAAAGAGTTTAAGAAGATCCTTTGCACTAGGTATATCCTCAAACCCTCCGTAATAACCCATGTAGGAGATGACTATTTTGAACATATTGAAAATCATTATCCAAGGGTAACACCATATGTTGACGGCATATTAGTGGATCTTGTCATTGTGGATACTAGATCCTTTGTCAACATTATGAGTTTAGAATTGATGGAAAGGTTGGGACTTGAAATCCAAAAGGATACATCCACAATTCTTTGGATGGTTGATGATAGTTTAAGACAACCAAAAGGTTGCATTACCAAAGTCCATGTGACCATTGCTAATGTGAAATGCATTTTGGACTTTAGGATTATTAGGTTTGTAGGGCGCACAAGTTATCAAGTATTATTAGGAAAGCCATGTATCTTGTAATCCGATTGTCAAGTTGATATACCTACTAGTCATTTGATTTTTGGCAGAGATACTAGACACATTATAGTGGATGCATATCCCAAATCTTGTCAAAGCGAGAGAGTACCCTTATCTTCAACAAAATTAGATGCATTAGAGGATCCTTTTGGTAGTGAGACTTTGTCAATTGATGAATCAAGACAGGGATCCACTATAGAATATGTCTAGTAGGTGACTCTAAATGAGCTAATAGAAGCTCAAGATAGAATCAAAGATGCGGATGTGATTGAGCTAGATCTTGCTACATTGGATAAGCCACAACCAATTAAATTAGGATCTTTGCTTATTCTAGAAGAGAGGAAGGACTATGTGTCCTTGATCTAAGAATTCCATGATTTTTTTTTCTAGAGCTATGATGAGCTGAGGGATATTCCTCCTAGTTTGACTATGCATACTATTCCCCTAAAGGAGGATAGCCATCATGTTTGACAAAAAGTGAAGCATATGCCTTTTGAGCTATGGGAGGAGGTTAGAAGTTATCCCCGATCTTTAGTCTGTTTCTTTTTTAGCATCATGTGCCAAAGAGATATCCTTGTCCAATGTGTTGGGTTTAAACTTGTTGACTCTAGCTTGAAAAAACAGAAGAAGGTTGGACATATACTTCCTTTTAAAAGTCGATTTGGCTATAGGCTCAACCATTTGAAGTTGCAACAAAGTACTCTAGAATCTTTGAGTGTACTGAGGAATGATCTCTCATTCTCGCTGCATAAAGACATTTGCAAAAGAGTGGGGATAGATGGGTAGGACCTAGGTTAGCATGGGAATACCTAGTTATGTTGATGGGGTATTTAAGGTGTTGGGAGATCCAATTAGGGCATCAGCTATCAATAATCAAGTCTCTCTTTTTCCCTTCCTTCCAACTTTCATGGCTTCCCTTCTTCTTCTCTCTCTCTTCACGCCTTCCTCTCTCCTCTGCTAGTCTTTCATCTTTCTCTCTCCTCTTTGCAGTCTCTCCCTTCTCCCCCTCTCTCTCTTAGGTCTCCTTCATTACAATTGGTATCAAAACTTAGGTATTTGGTCCATTCTTCTTTCTCTTTCCTTACATCTAGTTCTATTTTTTTTTTAAAACCAGTCAGTTAGCTATAGCAGGGATGAGAACTGTAAGAAGCTTTAATGGAGTACCACACGGTGCTGGCAGCCTTTATTGGATATCTCACAAGAGCCATGGCTAAGTTGGAGGTCCTCAAGTCAAATTTAGCAACTCATTTTCAACTTTGAAGTAAAGTTTTAGGGATTCTTGGGTGAAGAAGACTCACATGACTTGGGGAGAGTCTTGACTACAGTCTCGGGTAAGTTACTCATGAATATATGTGTGCATCACGTGGGTTCAAAATAAGGTATTTCTAAATGCCATTTCTATACATTTTTTACATATAGAAGGGTGTAATGTAAAGAAGTTATTTACAGATTGAATAGAAAAGGGTTATGTTTTATTCATGATAATTTCATAGATAATGATATTTATAAATAGGCCTTGAACACACATGATGTAGAGGATATACATATAGTAACTTCCCCAAGGCTACAGTTTTCAAAGGAGAGATTTCTTCTTCATTCTTGAGGATCTCCCATGGATTCTCAATCCAACGGATGAAGGGAGAAGTCTTCTTTGTTTCTGCATTACCCATAATAAGAGTTAAGGCACAGACCACCTTCTCACTTGATGATCCTTGTTTTGGTAACCTTTTACTCTTCACTCATTTTCATCGATGCATTCATCTGTGAAATTTACCTTTGTTGTTGGCCCACAAATCTTCTGAGCAACAACATCATAGGCTCAAGCTACTTCTTTAGCTATGTCAAATGTGCCTACTATAAACTATTGATCCTTTCTTTATATCTCAAAATTTTTGTCACCCATTTACCCCATGTCCATTGCCTAATGCCCGTAAAGAAGTGTTCCTTCTCCTAGAGTTCATGTTCTCTCTGAAAGTGTTCCTGGTATATGATAGACAAAGGCATATAAGTGGGGCAGAAAACATTCCTATAGTTGTTCCTACTACACTCACTCTCAGCTTTGATACAATTGGACTGGGACCATCTCCTTGCTAAGGGACGGGGACATGCCAAGTGCACTAGAAGTGCTTAAAGTGCCAAAAGAGGGCATTGATGATGTTGTAGATTGAGTCGACATGGAGCTACCAAATATTCCCCCTCCTCTGACAACATCTCCATTGAAATAGGAGTGGAAGATGCATTATTATGATTGTTGATGCTAAAGACGCAAGAGCACTGCCAAATACACAAGTAGGCATGGTGCTTGCTCCTGTTGCCCCAATTGCTGCTGACTTAACAAAAACCATTTCAAAAGCCTACAATGTCCTCATTCCTAGCTAGGGTGTTGCTCTTGAAGGTCTTTTTATCATCGGCAAGCAAGGCATTATTCAGCATGCTACCATCAACAATCTTGCAATCAGGCGTAGTGTGGATGAGACCCTTGGACCCTCTAGGCTATTCAATACGTGCAAGACAAACCAGATGAGGTCTATCTCTTGCATGCTGGAAACCTGGTGAGAAGACAATGAAGCCTGACACTAAGCTGAGCAAGGAGTATTTTGTTGTTATCTAAGTAGACCATTGATACTATACACTTGCTAATACTGGTGCTAAAGAGATTGATGCATAAATTTCTCCTCCTGTGTTGGCACAAGTAATCACAAGCATGATTGGCATCTTTGGTTTGACCGTGTTTCATTGTCGAAGGATACTTTAGCTTGCTGGTTTCCAACTATCTAGGACTAGGCCCTCTAGCTCTGCCTTCATCTCTTTGAGAAGTCTAATGATCCATTAATACTTTAGAGTTTGTTTGGAAAGCCCTTCAAGAACTCCATTCTAGAATGCATCTTCAATGGTTGTTTTGATGTGAGCCTAAATTTTCCCTAGCTTGCCACTAGTCTTGTTTCCAACTTGAAGCGCATCAAAGATGCTCCAATTTGGCTCATGAAGCAATTCATTAACTAGCCTCTCATTCTCCGTTGCTTTATCATCATGGCCAGTTCCTAGTGAGGCCACAAACCTGTCCCCATCTACTTATCCATTGATTCTTTCACACCCATTAATGTTGGTGGGATAAAAGGACCTGCTACAATAAGTGATATATGCTTTTGGATATTGAAGGGATAGATGCTTATGACCAAATTGGGACATACAACACTCAAATATTCTCTTTAGCTATGCTCCTATCCAACATGTTTTTAAAAAAAAACAATTATATTGGAGGCATTGATGAAGTAGCATTGGATTGCTCATGATCAAATTTTGGATGAGGTCAGGGTTGTTGATCAGTCAGCATGTTCATCATGTTAATGCCTCGAGTTACAAAAGGCATTATATCCTTGGAGTTATTGTTTCACTATTCTTTGGGATAGCATGCGGGTCAACAACAACAGTGTTTACAAAGGTATTTGTGGTTTAGGGAAGTATTTGCAAGTCCCCCAAGATGCTCACAGGCCTCCCAAAGTTCCTCATTCAATTTGATAACTTGGTTAGACCCTACAAGGTATCAACTATTCAAAACATGCCTCTCACAGTTACAGAATTTTCTGTATAAGACATGTTATTACATATTTATGCTATTTGCATAGAAAGGATCAATACCTTCAACTAGAGCTATAAATCTCCCCCGATCGGAGCTCTCATTAGAGAGTTACAACCACTTTTGTGTGCAATGGTCCTGTGGGACAAGGCTGAGGGCTGGAATCCACTTCAGTATAGCCATAGAAAGTTGCTCATAGCCAATTCTGAATATTTTCTATCATAAAATTTTTTGCATACCTCGTAGAGGGCACTCTCCCCTTTGTTTTGAACCAAAAAGTTCCCCGATCAAAGCTCCCTAGCCAAAGTTATCTCAAAATTTGTGACTAGGGGTCCGTGTGGACTGCACCTTCAATGATAGGGGACAAGGATAAAAGCAAGATTAGTGATCAAGAATGTAGAGATTTGCTCCATACTTTGTGGTGTCTTGATGCAAGTGATGCAGAAAGGCATAAAGACTTGATGGATAAAATACACCAATAAAGACACAATAATATCTACAAAAACAAATCAGTCCTGGCTCCTACTTCTAGTTCATTTTCTCACTTTTAGCATCCCCAAATGAATGCATTGAATGCTACTCTATGGTGACAAGAAACTCTCCGAGTTGCAAGCCACTACCAATTAATTGAGCAACATAGTCAGTTCATATCTAAGATGGACCGAGTGATCTCAACCATCTCAGTTAACCAACATGCAAACCAAGGTAATCAATGACAAACTTGCAGCCCTTACAACTCAAGTTGCTCAAATGGCTACAATTAAAAGGACAGATCAACATTATTATGAGCAAAAACATGGGCATTCCCATGGAAATTATGAGTACCATGACCACGTGCATGGTTTGGATGAGTAAAGGTAGCATCATGTGCCTACTTATGGTCAGCATGTATATGATGATTGTGCATATTTTGAGCAATAGCATACATATGGTGACTATGTATGTTCTTATGAGCTACATTTTGGTCACATACATGGACAACCATCTAGACACCCTTATGTACATGGGCAACATCATGCAAATGTATATGAGTATGTACATGGGGAGCAACATCATTATAAAAAATGGAGTACTCAATATCATCAGACACTTAATCATTACTATGAGTAGCATATGCATCCTTATGAGCAACATGATGCTTCTCATGAATGATGCCATGATGAGAGCATCTCATTGCTACACTTTCAAGAGCAGGTGCCCCATCATCCTAAGGCCCTAACTTTGAATGCCCACTAGTAGCCACAAATGTGGGGATCATGAACATGCAATGCCTAGGGGTTCATGCACTAAATGCAGTAGTGATTATCACCTCATCTGCTCCAATTCTACATGGCATAGTGGTTCCCAATGAGTTTATAGATAAGTAAATGCATGCTACCGTATGGGTTAGTAAGGACCTCGTGCCACCATCAGTGCTTGAATATGACATCATGAAACCCTATGATACATCAAATGCATTGGATCACAATTATCCTTTTGAGCCCGGTGGTAGTATGGTGACCCTTGCTTGTTTTGATGACCCTTATGCTCTTGATTCTTATTATGTAGGTTATCCATTTGATCTTGGGGAATGGAATGGTCTTGGAAAATCCCTACTTCGATCAACATTTCACCAGTGGAGTTCTCCCCCTACTTCAAGGGTGCAATTTTGACTAAGGATTAGCTAAATTTTCCCTAGTCTGCACTGTAGACAACCTACAAACATCACACTATTTTAGAATAATTTTTACCCTGCATTAATGAGAGTCAACTGTCACCTATATGAGCTGAAAGTACACTTCATGAGCTTCGTGTTGATATATGACACGCCTCAATTGAAGCTGCCCATAGAAAGTTATGACCAGTTTTTCTCTACCATACCTATTCTGGATAGCATGTTGTCCACTATTTGTCGACCCCTAATTGTCAAGAATTGGTGGCCAAACTCACACGGTATCAACTTGCACATGTCAGATACATCATGTACACATTTGTATGCCCCAATTCCACATGAGATTGTACTTCCCTACACCTATATTCTCCTTTTGTAATGCTGAACAGAGTAGTACTCTGCAATCCCCCTTCTGTTGTGAGCCACACCAATATGTCCTCTTTTTGTTTTTGAGGGCAAAAATCTTTGGGGTCGGGACGGAATGTAAAAGAGTGGGGATAGACGGGTAGGAAATGGGTTAGCATGGGAATACATAGTTATATTGATGGGGTATTTAAGGTCTTGGGAGATCCAATTAGGGCATCAATTATCAATAATCAAGTCTATCTTTTGCCCTTCCTTCCAGCTTTCATGGCTTTCCTTCTCCTTCTCTCTCTCTCTTCCTGCCTTCCTCTCTCCTCTGCTAGTCTTTCTCTCTCTTCTTCTCTCATCTTCTTCCCCTTTCTCTCTCCTCTCTGCAGTCTCTCCCTTCTCTCCCTCTCTCTCCTAGGTCTCCTTCATTACAACATCCCATTGTTGTTGCATGCAAAGCTCAAATTGGGCAAGAAGAAAATTAGTAAGAACCTTCTTACGGAATGCTTCCCATGTAAGAGGATGATTAATGCTCTTGTGTGTGACATCCCACCATAAAGAAGATTTGTCGATAAAATAATGTGAAGCACACTTGATTTTATCATTTTCGACATAACTTTCATTTATCAAAATATGAGTCAAATTGACTTAGCTAAGAGAGAACCTTACAACCATCTTTAATACTATCGTAAATATTAAATTTAAAGGTATATTTGTTTATCTTTACCTCTTTGCACATGGATTGCACTTCAAGGGTAGCATTGACAGTGCGGACCATAGCATCATTGGTACAAGAAATTTGGAATAAAGGATGCTTGAGAGATCGTAGCTCTTGCTCCAGTCGCTCCATGATGGTACTCTTCTTCTAGTTGCATGGCTAATAAATCTATACGTTGCTCCATGGTTGGCTTAGGAAGCCACAATGTGGAATCAAAATTTGCAGTGCTAGACAGTCCTTCATGAGACATGGTGATTGCTTATAGCTTGATGAAGATATCAGAATAATAAAGATGTCTTGTAATTAAAAGACGCTTCACTCGTGGCAATAAAATTTTGGCATTGTCACACGAAATACGCGTGGGAGTTCGTGAAAGTCACTCTTTGTAGGGACGCTAAGTGAGATGGGAGCAAGAACAAGATCGATTCAAGACAACAGATTTGATGACAAAGGTTTCATGTATTGCAAGTACAAATCCAAAGCCAAAGGGAAGTGAAATGATAATGTGTTGATCATTGCTCTAAGAAATAAGCTCATGTTAAGAAGTTTCCCCACAAGACAGAAGAGCTAATGGTAAGCTTCTCACGTGACAAGTGCTTCATCACTTTTTGGCATATTCATGAAAGTTCCTTTATAGCTTGTCATTGATGTCATGATGTCACACCTCCCATGGCTTGACTTAGATGGCTTAGCTATCTTTGCAGGCTCATTTCCCAAGTATAAACTCCTGCCAAATGTGGACCTCTTACTATAATCTTTTTGGTAGGAGAAATTCAGTTCAATTCTTTTAGCACTTATAAAAGACAACTTGAAGGCCTTCCTTGAAGCACAACGTGCATCATCATGTTCCCATTGATCTTCAGCTTTTGCTCATGATCATTCAGTTTGGCAACTTAAGCAAAATTCTATGGAGTAGCACCTTCATTTGTATTGTTCTTGGAATGGGAAGCAGCTTCAGAGGAAACTTGGAAACCCCTAGAAGGCTCCTCCTTCACATTGTCATTCTTCTTCTTCTTTGATCATGAACCTCATGTTGGCAAGCAAACCGACAGCTGTGATGCCAAATAGAGGCAACAAAACTAATGGTCATCGGTCCACTAAAACCCTTGAAAAGGTTTGATTACTGCAGCAGGTTTGTCACATCTCTTCCATGCACCGTGACTGGACAAAATGCTCCTCATCAGCTGTGCCTTCACTTACTGTATTGATGATTCCCCAAGTCACTAATGAGATGACGAACTCTATGCCATAGTATGCATGCAGTCATAGACTGGCCACCTTGGTGCAAGACTCACGCTTTCTTCAAGCGTCAGTTGTCGTCTCGCTTAGACTCATTGCATGCATCATCACGGCCATATAAGCACGTAATCTTGCCTACGTTTTTTCTTGTCATGGTCAGCATGCTGTGTGTTTCGTCATCTTCAGCACTCTCCATGTTGATGGCAGCGTTGAAGGCATTAAAGGAAGTAAGAACACTTGTACATCTCTTCTGTTGGTAGCACAGTAGATTGTCTTCTTCTCACTTCATGACATCTTTTCCCTGTCTTCGGTTTGTTGTGCAGCAGTTGTCTGCTTCATCGTCTTTCTCTCACTAGATGTACCCTGATTCGATGGCTCCTCCTCACCAATCGAGTGCAGGCCGTCGCTCCTAGCCTGCTTTTTTTCACGTCAACAAGGCCAACCCATGTTGCCTCCTGGCTGTCCTTCAGCTACGCAGTTGAAGCTACAGTCGTTCTTTGTCGCAACGCTCTTCTTCTCATCCCAGCCATGGATAATGCTTGGTTGCAGTGAGAGCCGAGTAGATTGCCCGATGAATATAAAAGGGTAGAGCCCATGGACCATAGCAAGTTAATCAGTCTTTCCTGGTGGGCAGTAGTGGCCTAGTTAGCCTACGAGCACCACGGTTATTTTTTCCCCCCCCTATTTCCCCATGCTACTCCTCAAGGAACCGCCATCTTCTATCTTTCCTTCCTCTACAAACAGCCGGCCTCATAGCAGATAACCACAATCCAAGCTCTAAGACACGTACCAGCAGGCACCTAGGAGTCACGATCATGCATAGACACAGTACATAAGCATCCTCACCAAACAAAACACACGCATGCCCAAAAGGCACTCCCTCCCCTGATGCCAAATCTGCCCTAGGGCATCAGAAAAAGCCCCATGTGATATTCATAGCCCCTCGTGAGAGCATTTGAATCTTCCAAACACTTTGACAACACCGTAGGCCCATTAGAAGACATGTTGTCCTAAGCCATACCAGCTATTAGAGACCCACTCATAGGCTTATCTTTTAGCCCTTGTTTTCACACTTCTTCCTCCACCATATGTTCCACTAGATTTGACTCCATGTCTTCTTCATGTGCAAACGTCGGACTAGATCCTAAACAATAGAACAAACAAGCACTCATATGAGCTACCACACACACAGACATACACGTGGGTTATTTGCAATGTGGATGCACAATGTCATGACAGTGTATAGGCATCAAAATAACGACCAGTTTCTTGAAAAAATGATGAGATAGAATAGGCAAGAGAGGCCAAAAATTTTAATGCTATTTTGATGAAGTTTCGCAGTCCTAGAGTGACTGCACAAGAATCCCCTCTTGAAGACTAGAAGTCAATGGTGGATTAGAGTAGTCTGCATGTGACTTGGTCTAGGAGAAGCTAGAGTTGATAAAGTAAGAAGTGATTAATCAAGGCTTTAAGCCTTAATTTTAAAAAAACCTTGGCTTTGTAGAACCTGATCATGTCGATAAAAAAATATCCCCCCAAAAAATTAAAGAAAAGAAGCTTTAAGCTTCTTAAAGCTTAATTAAGCTTATATAAACCTTCTTTTGGCCATAGACTATCAGAATAATGGTGCCATGGTAGAGGGTGTGGATTTTCAATGGTTGACTGAACTTCAAATTTTTTAGTTAGAGATAGGGGGATTTGGGGTTTTGAAGCCTTAATGGGAATCTAGCTGGCGTGAAATCAATTTACGGACTATAGAGCCTGATTGCTCCAGAGAGCTCGCTTTCGCACAAGAGGATAGGCAATTGGAAGTCCCCGATGTAAGTTGAGCTGCTCTGATACCACTGTTGCATAGATTGGATGAGAGGCTTGCACATAGCAAATAGAAGAAGATCCCTCGCTCTCTTTTTCTTATAAAAATGAAAGCAAGACTCATAAAACTCAAAATAGGCTTAAAGAAGAGTAAAGAAAAATTGAGCGACACACTATTGGGTGCAAATTTTCCCCATACATGGAGTGAGCTTCTTCTCTATGCTATATTTATAATAATAAAATGAATCTTGCTTTGCCCAAAGATAGACCCTTTACAATCACTCTTTTGATAAAAGGTTTGAGTTCACTAAATAAATGATTGCAATCTGTTGCACAACTCACAACTATTGAGAGCCATAAAATATTTCTAAAATATCTTCAATATATCTCCTAAAATCTCATGTATCAATAAATATTTACCAAAAGAGGATGTACATACACCTTAGAATAAATGACAATGTGTCTATTTAAATAGTTTAATGAAGAAGTCTATAGAATAAATTGCACTTGTCGTTTATCCAATTCATCTTGCTCTACACATCAACTGTCAAAAATTCTAGAAAATCATATTAGAAAAATAATTAATTAAATAAATGCAAGTACTCATTGAAATTCTATTGAATACTCAAATCGTGTAGATGTTAGTACTTGAGATATGAATATTGTGGCATCACCCACATATGACTTCACTCGCATTCACACATGCAAGTCTCATGCTCGAAAAGGATAGGTGTCCCCATCAACCTTTCATCTGAGATGAAAGGTAAATTTCTCTTGGGAATGTGCCCCATGCTAATGGAGAACCATTCAAGGTACTCGTCTCTTTAATGTGCACACAAGGGAGAACCATTGAAGGTGCTCATACCCTTGTGTAGATGCCACCTAGCAACATGGCTATCATAAAATTACCCTCACCCTTGTCACATAACAACAAGTGAAAAATACAATAAAGGAATTAGATTGTAGGCTTGGTGTAGCTTCTCTATGATGAATTAAGCACTGCAAATTTTTGTGAAGCACCACCTCATCGTCCATAAGTTCTCAGTGTTGTACAATCACACAAAATGTTTTCTAGCTACATGATTTTCAACTGGGGTTCTATTAGATGCCACTAAACTAGCCTCCTTACCCTAGTCGAGATGAGGAGGAAAGGATGGAACTAGTGGTGAAGGAGATGGTGGTAATGGTGGCAGTGATAATTGGAAGTGGAGGTGGTTGCAACTAAGGGTGGAAGAAGTAAGCTATGTGGAACAAATATTGGGGGACCTACCAAAGAAATCAGGCTCATAAAATTTCCCTCTCATGACTTGTCTTTCACTTTGTCTCTGTGCAAGGTGTAGCTTTGCAGTATATAGCACTTAGTTACTTGAGAAAATGCTAAGAACTCTATAGTTTAACTTTTAGTCCCTTTAGAACTATGAATTTCTCCTCTCCAAGCTTCTACCCTGGGTCTCAAGGTGCTTATGCTAGCATTATTCTAGTGCCTTTAAGGCAATGTCCATATTTTTAAATCATAATATTATCTAGATATTACACAAAAGTTGTTGTTTTTCATTGATAAATACAAATTCTAATAATAGTATGTTCTTGCCAAGAATAGCTCTAATGCTTAGATAATATGTGTGATTGGATGCAAAAAATGCTTAAAGATGACCCTACACTGATAGTGTACTTATAGTGTAGGGTATATAATCGATGAAGAAACCACAACTTTCATTGTAGTATCTTTCGAACGATGAAGGCAAGTGGAAATTTTGGGGAGGGAGAGAGAGAGAGAGGGAGGGAGGGAGGGAGGGAGAGAGTCATTTAATGAACTTGTATTGTGATGATTGTCTTGTAGAAAGGGTTGATGAACTTTTAGGTATGTGGAGAGGGTGCCTATCATCAACATACAACAAGCTAAATACAAGTATGAATTCCATGCTTACATGTGTCCTTGAGAATCCACCTCATGCTTTGTTTTCAAAGCCTTTCAAAAGGCTATCATGAACAAGTGCCTTTGGCCCAATTCATTAGTTGCTCCCTTAGATGAGGCCATTATGGGTGGTGAAAGAGCATGAACCTTTCAAGGCCAAAGTCCAAACGACCCTTAAGTTTCCCTTCCATGTAGATGACTAGATTATACCAAGGGATGTACTTTTGTACACATTATGTTCTTTTGATTGATAGTACACTTCTATTAAGCATACACATAAGTGATGCATAAGCCTACATGGACACATTGATTGCTAATGTTGCATGTTAAAGTCTCCTTTCTATGCAACTTTGTAGTTGCAATAAAGATAAGCTTAGTAGGGAAAGCAAATCAACAATAACCTTAAAATAACATTATTATTGCGTTTAAGATTGATGGCATCCCTACACTTAACATTGCTTGTATTGAGAGCAAAAGAAACATTTGATCCCATAAGAGACAACACTAAGACATGTCCTAATGCACATACTTAGAAAGCCCAAATTTTCATTAGTAGCTATAATCCCTTCCTTTCCAACCCCACACCACCTTCCCCTTAAAAAAAGGTCAACTCTCAAAGAAATGAATGTACCACAGCACTCTATTCTTAAGTGTTGGCATATGAAATCTCCATCTTTTACTAACTCCATCCCCACATACGATATTGAGGAAAGCCACCTTGTTCAACTATATGTGCTTTTTAGAAGAATCGGAAAAATAAATCCTAGTACCTTCAAGATTATATGCGAATGTAAGAGAATTCGCCCATAGAAGGAAGGGAAAAGAAGTTTCTAACACCTACAATTAATAGAGTCCACCCATTGAATTTTTTTCATGACACTCACAATGCCTCTTTAAATTATCCAGTTGAAGTACTTTGCCTTTTAT
The DNA here is from genome assembly GCF_053477565.2 of Lygodium microphyllum. NCBI lineage: Eukaryota > Viridiplantae > Streptophyta > Polypodiopsida > Schizaeales > Lygodiaceae > Lygodium > Lygodium microphyllum. The sequence goes on along the minus strand of NC_141136.1, from coordinate 92,108,392 downwards.
GCAATTTATCCTTTGCAAGATATTTTGTGTAGCTAAGGTTATTCTTTATATAATATTGTATGCATTGCAATATTGTACATCTATGGAGACAATAAAAACTAATATCAATATAGCTATGCCTTTTGACAAGGATAATTGACTACACAATTGGGGAGTTCAATAGTACATGTTATTAAACTTGATCCCTTTGAGCTAGAGAACTTTTCATAATTTCATGGGTATATGTTATTAGAACCCTATGATAATTAAAACTCGTTTTGCTCATTATAAGTAGATCTGTAAGCCTTGAAATGTGTACTATGCATCTTCACAACTTTAATAGGCACTACCAAACAATAAACTTTACAGCTCTAAAGTAAAGGTATCAAGACATGGACTAGTGAAGCATTTATCATGCTCTTCTGTACTAAATTGCTATAATGGTTAATTCTAAACAACAAACTTACCTAAATGATCACATTGGCCTTTATGAGTAGAATTTGAAGTCCTAAAGTGTAAAGTGCATCTTTACAGGTCTCATAGAAACTATGTAGCAATAAGCATGGCATTTCTACGAAGAACCTAATCTACATGCCTATAACAAGTTATGACATGCACATTTTGAGATCTTGAAATGCTTCACTTGATTTGCATGTAACAAGTTAATACGTGCACATTTTGAAGTCTTTAAATGCTTCACGCGATTTGAGTAGTTGCACAGATTCTAGGGTGAAAGGAGAAAGTATAGAAAACTAGATACATTTCTTGAGCCCTGAAGGCAACCTTAGTGTATCTAGCATGCGAGTTAACTATCTTTCCCTCAAACAAGGGTCCTTCGATAGTGATTGAGAGGTGAACAAAAAGGCTAATGGGAGGTGGCAAGATATTTGAGGCGCAACCACTCTAGAATTAACTAGAGAGACCACTGGAAAGTCGGAAGGAGGGCCTAGAGAAGATGCTAGTGATCCAAGTGTGAGAGAGAAATCATGTGTGCTAATGATGATGCTAGTTAGACTTGTTTGCATGAGGAATGTCTCTCTCGTAGTAGTAAGGACCCTTCAATGCGTATGCTTTTTTCGAGTGAGGTCAGCAGGTCCCCTCTCTGTTCTCTTGCGCTTCGATCGGTTGGCCCTTTCGTTCATTCCAAGGCTCGACAAACGTGTACTTGTGGCGAGAATCTCTCTCTCTCTCTCTCGCTCTCTCTCTCGCTAACAGCTTGAACCCACACAAGCCATGCTACCACCAACGTAAACCCCCCCTCCTCTCTCTCTCTCTCTCGTACGTACTTAGAACCCCCCTGGCGAGAGCCTAGCTGGGGTAGTAGGCCGCCCCTTCCCTTTGCACCATCCATCTTCTCTTCCCGGATCTTTCGTCCACTCCCCCCCCCCCCCCACCCTTTCTATCCATCCTTCACCAACCCCCTCCTTTTGCCTTTTGCACCACACCTAGCATCTCATGCTACCTCCCTCAAGATCCTCATGCACTTCCCATGCATTTGACAATGATTGCACCATGCACATGATTTTGAAGCGAAAAACTATGGCTGTTTTGAAGCAAAAAACTATGGCTTGGGGGAGGGGTGGAAAGGGAAAGTGCAAAAGCGAACAAAGATTGTACAGCCTTCAAGTGGTTAGGTCTTACAACTAGCATAGATGCTATGCACATCATTACATGAGCTACTCATGTTTTCCAAAATGAAAGGTGCATGCACACTTCTATTCAGAACCATGATTGTAAGATGTCTAAAGTACAAAACAAGCTCACAAACATATAGGCCCCTCTCACTTCTTTTCCAAGTCTAGTTCAATCAAGTACCAAAATGAAACAAAAGATCCTAATGCCATTAGTTCCATTTGAGTACAAGATACTTGGAAACAACCAAGCACAAACTTACATGCCTTTCATGACATTGTTATTTTACTTATTTTTATGAGCTCAATTAACAGTAGTAAGGCAAAAAAAGAAAAGAAATCAAACCTATGTGATAACCAATCTAAATCGCACCACCCCTTTAAAAGTGATAAGGGCCAGTCCAACTATTAAGGTGTGCATTAACATTGATATTTTATAACACATAAAAAGAAAGCAACATTCAATGGATTTAATGCACATATGACATATATATGGATTTTTTTATTACTATCTTATAAGAATTCTACACATTGATACAATTATATTTGTATAACATAGCCAAAGTAGCCAAAGCTTAATTGTTCTCTTGCTTTAAAGTCAGGTACAACAAACCTAGTCTAACTAGTAACAAAGAATGCTCTTACATGAGGATGAATGTGTGGAATGTTGTCAGCCCCAAACCTAAGGAGGCTGTATCACTACAAGGGTACACATATATAGTGACGCTAAGTAGCGACGTTTTTTTTCGGCTTTGGTATTAGCGTCAGTATCCACGTCGCTAAAAACGTCGGTTTTTGCGTCGACGCAAATACCGACGTTTTTAGTGATGCAGATACCGACGCTAATAGCGACCACTTACTGCGGCACAATTTCGCCGAAACCCGAATGTTTCTTTCATATGAGCATATGAGTGTACGAAGGCAGAGAGAAAGAGAAAGGGAGGTGAGCAAGGGAGGCGAGCAAGGAAGCAAGCCGCGAGCCGCACGCGAGGAGAGGAGCATCGCCCGCACGAAGGGGTCGTGGAAGAAGAAGAAAGCACGACAGTATGCCCTGTTTTGGTTTCTTTACAATCTTTGTTTTGCTTTGCAATGTAGGTTAGAAAGTATTGGTTTGTCTTCGATCTTTGTGTTGCTTTGTGTTGCTTTGCAATGTAGGTTAGGAAGTGTTGAAAGAGAGAGAAATGGAAGTGAGTGTTCTCATTTTTTTTTGTGTTGGTTTTTCTTCTTTGCAATGTAGGTACAAAAATATATGTGTGTGAGCATAGTTTAGAGTCAATCTCAAAGATAGATAAGTTTAGAGCCGAACTCAAAGAGATAGGTATGAATTTTTTTTAAAAAAAAGACCTGAAATATATATAGTGGAGTGGTCCCAATATACAATATAGAATCGTTATTAAATTATCATTCCATTACATCGCAGTCAAGATGTCTAGCACTCACGACCAACATGGTGGTGATCGTGAGGCTTGGCTCAATCAACGTGTCCCCTGTCCATGCACGCAATGCAAATTGGCCATTCATCGGAAATGTCATTTGTCCATAGAGCATGTGCAATGGTATGGAGAGTTTCGAGTTGAGATAATTAACCAAGCAGTCTTGAATTACGAGATTGCGGTAAGTTCTCTCTCATTACGTACTATATGACATGTAATTGATTTAAGTATAACAGTTTGGGGTTATCTTAGAAGTTAGCTCCTTAATGTCCTTTACAGGGTCAGGGCCATGTCGATACATTGCAGTCCGCAGATCTCTTGCGTCCAGTAAGACGGGTTCGTCTGCGCTCTATACAAATGTCGTCTGAGATAACTAACTGTCTCATAGAAGGTGATAACTCTCAACCCCCTTCTATGGGTGAGAATGCTGGAGACATGGACGATCCTCCTGCTTTTTTGGAGCCCGAGTCAGAGGACATGATCGAATCATTGCTTCTGACGGACTCGGAATCCCAAGATCCTTTAATTGCGGAGGTTGCCATTCCATTGTATGATGGGAGTCAGGTATCCCGTTTGAGGACACTTCTTGCATTGTTGAGCATACAAACAAAGTATGGATGGAGCGATGTGAGTGTGACAAAGCTATTCAGGTATATTATGATGTGTATGATTCTTTATTGAAAGCCATTAAAATGTGCTATGTAGTACTCTAATAACGTGCTTCATTGCAATTTGTAGAACGTTGAAATCTTACATTTTGCCTACCCAAAACACGATGCCTGAGTCTCGTGACGATGCAAGACAAGTGCTGTGAAAGCTAGGCATGGATTATAATTGCATTCATGCTTGCCCCAATGATTGTGTTCTCTTTCGGGGAGAGTTTGAATTGTTGGCCACATGTCCCAAGTGCGGTGCGGACAGATATCGAAATGACTTGCAAGGACAGACTATTCCGCAGAAGATTTTGAGGCACTTTTCGCTGATACCGCGTATTCGTCACATTTTTCGGACCAAGAGTTTTGCAAATTTGACTACATGGCATGCGGAAAACCAATCCACTGATGGTGTACATCATACACCAACTGACTCAGAAGCATGGCATCACATTGATGAGACTTTCCCTGACTTTGCAAAGGAGGCGAGGAATCTACGATTCGGTCTTGCCATGGATGGGGTAAATCCTTTTGGTTTACGTTCCACCTCCTATAGTGTATGGCCAGTGGTCCTTGTTAACTACAATATACCGCCATGGCTTTCCACCAAGAAAGGACACCTTTTGCTCAGCTTGCTTGTGCCTGGATGATACAAAGTCAAGAATATGGATGTCTACCTCTCTCCACTGATTGATGAGCTAAAGGAGTTGTGGGAGGGAATTGTAGTGGAGGACATGATCAAACATATTGGTAGGTGATCCGCAACTATAAGGGCAATTCTTATGTGGACCATGCATGACTTTCCAGGTTATGGAGAATGCTCTGGTAAAGCGTGTTTTCTTATTTTTCTAGTTTTCTTTGAGCGATGTTGGTGTTATGACATGCCTCATTGTACATGTGTGTTCTCTAGGGCTAGTCACGTCAGGTTACCATGCATGTCCTCTGTGTGGACCAAGGTTGGATTCTCGTATGTCAAAATCTATGAAGAAGATGGTATTTGAGGGACATCGGGCTTTTTTTCCAGAGGGTCATGTCATGAGAGAAGGATTTCTTGGTCACCCTCCTGCGAGAATGAATGCACTGAGCTGGTTTAATCGCAGGATGGTGGACCAAGACTCGCTTCCCTGTGGAATGCAACGCTTCTCAATTTTCTATGAGCTGACTTATTGGAAAAAACTAAAAATTAACCACCTTTTAGATCCCATGCACATTTTTAAGAATGTGGGTAGCTTGCTATGGGACCACCTCACTGGGTAGCGAGACACACTAGGAGTGAGACACACTGGGACCACCTCACTAGGAGCGAGGATGGATTTGAAAGTAGTGGGAAAGATGGAACCATATTGGTCTGTAAGTGGCGTCGACGGTCGAGTGCAATTGCTGCACGCTCCTTGGGTTTTGTCTGGCAATGAAGTGCGACGAGTAAAGGAAAACATCAAGTCCTTTTGCACGCCAATTGGCCTAATGCGTTCTCTCAAGACAGCATTCACAAAGGATGACCAACTGACAGGACTCAAATCCCATGATTGGCATAAGATGTGTCAGGTATGTACGGCATGATTCTGCATATTAGATTTCAGAATCTGCGTTTGTTTATACACAATATTAATTACATGGTTTTCATAGTTCGTATTGCCGATCGCAATCGCGGGGTCTCTGACATCGGAGGTACAGACAACCATTTACAAATTGTCCGAGTTGGTTCAGTTTGTCTCCCAAAAAGAGATTCACACATCATCGATTGAATCCATGAAATGCATGGCAGTTGAGACTGCTTGTCTTTTGGAGAAGTATCTTCCCACTAGCACGCTCACGATACAAACCCATCTTCTAGTGCATATTGTAGATGAATTGCAGGTTGCAGGTCCACTCCATAGTCGATGGATGTTTTTCCTTGAACGGTTCATAAAGACCTTAAAGCGATTTGTGCGATAATGGGCTCATCCTGAGGGTAGCATGGCTGAAGGTTGGTTAGTGTCGGAGGCCTTGGTGTACATTTCTGAGTTGTTGTCCACTGTGGACCAGGACAAAGGCTTGATATGGTCACTTAAGGAGGATGATCGTCTGAATGGAGATGTCCTAGTGGAAAATGGAATAGAGAAGAAGATGGATGCATCCATGCAGTCCAAGGTGAACCGATTTTGTATGCTGCATAGCACTACGATGGAGAAGTGGTTACAACGGTATGAGGATGCTCGCGCTGAGCGAGAGTCTACAAGATCTGACTTTCGACAGAGTACGCGGCAACGGCCCATTCGATATCCGAAGGGCTTAGAGGAGATGCCTCTACTCATGTCCACTAGATGACTACATGAGGCCCTAACCAAAGCATCTCAAGATGGAGAAACAGTTACTGAAGAAGAGTGGGACTTCTCACGTGGATGCAATCCCAAGGTATGGATGCAATCCCAAGGTATGCAATCCCAAGAAATTACAATATATACTACAAATCGCAACTAATGTACTTGTTCTTCTCCCAGTATAAGGTCCATAGTGCAGCATGGTCACGTGGATGACATTTCAGAGTAGAGCACATCGACAAGTTACGCTCGACAATGGACTGTGGAGTGATGGCAATGTTTGACTAGGAAAGCCGACAACGTGCCACATATCCAAACCGTGTAGTTGCAGAGATGGAGTATTTCGGATGTTTACAGAGTATCCTTGCAGTGGACTATCGAAGTTTCTCCATGACCATATTTGATGTGCAATGGTTCAAGGTTACTCTCGAAGGAGCAAGTGCAACTGTTCGGCAAGGGCCAAGTGGCTTTGTTGAGATTGACTCAACGAAGAAGTGGACCGATTTTAGTGATACATTTATTTTGCCAAATCACTGTGAGCAAGTAAGAGTCCCTAATACTTGATGTGCTTTAGCAATCTCAAAGTGGACTTTTATACTAATCGTAATATGGATCAGGTCATCTTTTTCCCTAATCCGCAACAACCTCAATGGTGGTATGTCATTCCCATGACATCTAGGAGTATCCCCATGTATGCCAGAACCCCCGTACCGATCGTAGAAGAGACACCTTTAATAGCGGCAATGACAGAAGGCATACAAGAAACTAGGATGAACTGCCTGGAGGACCAAGACATCTCACCTATGGAGATAGAGGAGATAGAGGATGGGTTTTTTGAAAATGAAGCAGAGTCCTCATTTTGTGGAGAATTTTGTATAGATCTCCCGGTGTATACTAAGCTATGTCAAGATGAGATTGTGGAACCCTAAACAAAAGTGACTCGATCAAAACGTTCCTCCCACTACAGTAATGCCACTTTTTGCAAATTGGTTAGGACAGTTTGTATGTTTTTGGAGTATGGTGTTTTGTATTATCTAATTTTTATTATTATTTTAAAATGAAGTCTTGCAAATTAAGTCTTAGTTTTATTATGTCTTGCAATTCATTATCTAATTGTCTTATTTTTCCTTGTATGTGCAGGTTTAGGATTTGGGCACGGATGGCAGGATGAGTCGGGATTTTACAGATGACGACATTGATGCGATGCTAGCGCGTTTCTCACCGGAGCAGCTAGCACGGGTCAGAGATAGAGCCGATGCACAGCTTTCCCATTCCACCTCAACACGATCGGCAGACTCTAGACGATCCGATGCTTTGGTCTCCAGTAGACGCAATTGCAGGTCTCGCTTTGCTTCAGAGTCACGTGATCGAGGAGGAGGTAGCTGCTATTGTGGGGATGCGGATGTAGTCTCTCCCACTCGCACTACCACCAGAGAGTCGACACCGTCTTTCACTGGCAGTGGCGGGCAGACGTCTACTGCTTCCACTCCTTCACGCACCCCACCGATCACTCCCAGGGCCGACAAGAAGTACACGAAACCCACTCCTCCAGGTATGTATTTTCACATGAAGATTTCGCAGTAGCACTTATCAATTCAAGTTGTGTTTGATACATTTGTATTAATGTCATGAAAGTACCCGTTTGCAAAATCTTGCAGGTTACTCGTATCTCATAGATAAGGCCTCTGGCCATTTATACATGAATGATGATGGAAAAGCTGTCATCTCTAGGATGCATGAGTTGTGCCAACAAGTATTTCGGCACAACATTACAGACAAGTGGAAGGAGATCCCAGATGCCAGCAAGGAGTACGTAATCGATACATTGTATCGAGAGTTCCCTCAGCCCTCTAGCAATGATAGATTTTTGAGAGGGTGGATGATGACGCGTATGCGTGACTATCAGTCGCATAGGCGGTCTGATGCACGGGAAGCAGTCAAGTAGGGAAAATCGAAGCCAGAGTGGCTGGATACTGAGGACTAGAGTAATTTCCAGGATGAGGGGACATCCACTCCAGACAAGTGGAAGCAACAGAAGGACGCAGCAAAGGCGCGCTTGGACGCATGATCGGTGCATCACCTTGGTAGCGGCGGCCACGCAACATTCGTGGCAGATTTCATAAGTATTAATAGGGTAGAGTACTCTAATTTAATGACATTCATGTTGATGTATGTATTTCGAATATGAATCTCAAGTACGTTGTTTTTCAATGTTTGTGTGCCACAGTAAGGTTTTACGAATCGCGACCCGATTGCACTAGAGGTGACTTACGGGGAGAAGCATTGCTTGAGTGCCCTGATCGAGAAGCTCTATGCTTGCAGAGGACCGATAAGTAGTAATAAATATCATTTCTAATTTGAGAAATCTGTCATTATATGTCAGTTTGTATTTGGTACTCACAATTATATATGTATTTGCTGTTGCAGACTCCCTTCGATATGCCACTACAGCGAGAGGAGTTTTCTGATGCGGATGAGTCGTAGAGAGCAGATTAGGCTACATAGGATTACTCCCCATCTTGTATTATGTAAGGCCTTATGGCCTCTATCCTCCATATGTCATAGCAAAGTATATATGATTCGGACTTCTATGTTGTAGCATGACTCCATATTTGCTTTGTCATAGTAGCACTTCTCAATTTAAGTTCTGTTATTTTCTTTATCAATGTAGTGCACATTTGTGTTAAGTAATGTAATGAAAGTACTTATTTGCAAAGTCTTGTCATTATTTGGGATCGATTGTCTAACTTCTTTGACAGCAGGAATTGTCTCTTAGCCCTGTGTGGCTCTAATTGTGGCAGGGCTGCATCTGTAGCTCTGCCACAAAAAAAAATTATTTTCTGTAACCGTCGGTATTAGCATCGAAAATTCTCTCCAACCGACGGTTTTGCAGCGACGCTAATACCGACAACGGGGATATTTTTTATATATAAAGAAAACGCCGTTATAAATGTCGTTATAGCATGTATATGTTGTAGTGTATTAAGTGAGCCAACAAGAAGAGATTATGTTCACAGACTAACATAAGATATCTTGTCTCTAAGCCCAACTCCTTTGTGTAGGGAGGAATCTCTAAGGGTAGCCCTTAACCTCAATCCCACCCTACTCACTATAATTCATGCTATCCCCAAACTTTGTGGTGCAAAATGGGTGAGAGGCCTTACATAAGCACTCAAAAGACACATGGGAGATGCCATGCTACTAGAAAATGTAGAGGGGAACCAAATAGCCCCATCATCTAGCAAGACTTTTATCCATCCCATGATCCTTCTAGTCATGACATCCAATAAGGAGAAATTATAAAGATGTTAAAATCTAGGTGAAAGCATGGTATTATGGCTCACTATTTGTGCTTTTTTAGCACAAGCCATATCACTAGAGTGATATTCCTATGGTAGTCTAAATGTAAGTTGAAAAAAGGACTCTTATCTTATTTTAAAGAACATGTACGAATACATACATGCTTAAAACTAATAAGTATTATCACACTACTTTGGTGGGATCCACAAAATAAAAATTTACTCCAAAGTTTCTCATTTCAAAAAAAGACAAGATTTGGCCGTTTGCTCATCTCCAACACATGTGACATCATGAGCTCCTACTTGCTTGCAATAGAGCTTCAACGAGATTAGGGATACCATAAGCTTCAATACATGCTCTCTCTCTCTCTCTCTCTCTCTATATATATATATATATATATATATAAAACAAATATACACATACATACACAAACTTTGCATGAGATTACTGTATCGGATACTGGGGCTCTCTCTCTATCATACATACCTCCCCCAACACACATATTTCACTATGACTGTGTTCATATTACTCTTCTTGTCTTTACATACATATGCACATGTACACACAATCATATCACTATGATCATGTTTATAGTATGCTTTATGTCCTTAAGTGGTATACATACACACATAGACACATATAGATTATATACAATTCTCCTCATAACATAAGTATAGATGCTAACTAACCCTTTTTCATAGTGACCCACACTTTTGGTCCCCATAAATACATACAAATAATACAGATGCACACATATAAATACTATATGGAGTTCCTTTCTGAAAGATGCACACAAATGCTCCTCTTTTTCTCTTTTTATCTCTTTCTTATTGGTAAACTTTGACAATAATCTATACTCATGTTTACCATTGCACGCATGTGCGTGTGCACATGCACACACATACACACACACATCCCCAATGCATGGGGTGAAGCTGGGCTTCTAAAGTAGGAAGAACCAACATTTTTATACATATAATATGTTTTAGTGGTTCAAAGTTAGTCTCATAGTATTATTCCCCTTGAAAATGATTATTTTGGCCTTACTTTTTACTAGCCACTCCTTAAGGTAGTTCACACATACAAACCCTAAGTACCTTTATTAGGGTTTGCTTTTAAAGAATAATCTTTTTGCTTGAGACATCTTTAGTCTTTCTTTTGTAGTGGTAGGTCATACACTCCCCATTTCACAAACACGGCTAAGCATCCTCTCTCAATGTGATGATACATTGATTGACCTAGTATATGAATGCTTCCTCTTGTGAACATTCCATTGATTCAACCTCATGGTTTTGGACTATAACATGGGAATATAAGATAGATGAGTTGACTATACCTTGAAGCTTGATGTGTATGATTTTCAAGGATATACTTTGTAAGTACCTTGAGGTGTTCATAGATAATTTATGCACCAAATTCTCATAAGATGATCATTTAGTCAAACTTCAAGTAGTCTTCAAACAATACTAGCTCTCATTGAATTTGCTAAAGTACTAGATTAGGATGAAACATGGTATCATTCTAGGTCACTTGGTTTCTAAGAATGGTGTTACTATAAACACATCTAAAATTTGAGTCATCTTGGTGCTACCACTTAGAGCATGTAATGCTTCCTCAAACACACTGGTTATCATACACACTTTGTGCTTAGCTATGTAGTAATTTCTACGCTACTATACAAGCTCTTACTAAACCAAGATTGGATAGTGGAGTGTCAACAAGCATATGATACCCTTAAGAAAGCTCTTGTCATCAAAGTGTCTATCTTATGAGCTCTAGATTGGAGAATCACATTCCATGTGTATATTAACATAACAAAAACCATGATTAGAGTAGTGATTTGCTAGCGTGGAGAACGCATATGGATTAGTCGACAAGATCTCTTCACGAGGATCTGGATGTGTTCATTAGCTAGTTCGATGTTGCTTACATTGTCAACTTCTTTGATCAGGTCAATGAGCCTTACAAATTGTTGTATTTGAATCTTCGATGCAAAAATGGCTACAACATGGTTAGCAACAGAACATAGATGGCCCACCTAGAATGCCGCATTAACCGCATTCTAAAGTAGGTTTCAACCTCAATAAAACATATGCACAGAAGCTTGAATGATTCTGCAACCTAAATCAAGGAGATAAATCAATCTAGGCTTACACGACCAAGTTCACAATCCTAAAAGATAGATTTCACCCAAACACTAAGCAAATAATGGAGTTCTATCTCAGGAAAATGTAGATGACAGCTATAGCATCAAAATGCATTAGTGCATGATGGCATGATAGCTATACAGGAAGGCAAAACCACAAAACACTATTGATCTGATGTCACCACCAATAAGTGATTTCTCTTGGAGATGAAACACAAGCTGATCAAGCTCCTGTAGCAGTAAGTGCAACCACTCAGGCTGTTAAAAAGTGACCACAAGGCTGGAGAAGGCGGACAACAACAAAATTACCCCATATCCCATTGTTAGAATAGAATTGGGGGTAGCACTAGTCACACAGGCACTCCTCAAGGCAATTACTTTTTGGCATAGATTATGGGCAGTCTCACATCATAGATACTCTAGATTGGTACTAACTTCATCTAGACAACTAACAACAAAGGGCGAGAATAACTATTAGCTAGCAATATTATAGGTCTTTTTTACAAGAAAACTCCTAGATTAGAACAATTCTTGTCCAAAGAATATTTTGAAAATGAAAAAAATCTACAAAGTTGACTCAAAATAATAAGAATGATGGCACTAGTGTTTCAGACTCTAAATCGGATTTGGAGATAGAAACTACTAGTGAGGAAGATGACGTTGATAAGATAAAAACATCATTTTGCACAGATTGAGGGCTTTATCATTTCCTTATAATTCCATTCAAGTTGACAAATACCTCAGCCACTTTTCAAGGCCTTATGAATAAGATATTACACATCTTTCTCTTTCAGTTTCTGCTTGTATTCTTTGAAGACATTCTCATTTACAATAGACAGCGGCACTAAGAGAAAGAGTTTGGTATTCAAGAAATAAAGAGAGCTTTTCCTTGAAGGGCGAGTGCGGGTTATATTCTCTCTCTCTCTCTCTCTCTCTCTCTCTCTCTCTCTCTCTCTCTCTCTCTCTCTCTCTCTCTCTCTCTCTCTCTCTCTCTCTCTCTCTCTCTCTCTCTCTCTCTCTCTCTCTCTCTCTCTCTCTCTCAATTGAACACATGTACACACACTAATAGAAAAAATATAAACTTATAAAACAGAGACTTACAAACATGCACACACACATATGCAAACACACATATCCACACAAAGATGTATACATGTATACATGCAACGCATACATACATATGCATATATATATATATATATATATATATATATATATATATATATATATATGCATACATACATATGAGGTGAAGAAAAATGAGAGATGAGGAAGAAAAAGAAATGAGAGAAAATAAAAATGATGAGAGAGACACTACAAGATATAGGCCTTATAGCGACGTTTAAAGCGACGAAAATGCAAACAACAAAATTTGCCCCCATCGTCGTAAAAAGCGTTGTTATTGGCAACATCATAGAATAGTCGGTATTGGCATCGCTATCTTCATCGGTATTGGCATCGCTATCACCGTCGGTATTGGTGTCGCTAGCGATGCCAATACCGACGCTGATAGCGACGGTTTGTGACGTGCATAACGACGCTAATAATGATGCGAGCAGTAAAATTTATGATGCTAATAGCGACGGTAACAGGGATTAAAAAAATTTTGTGGTAGGGCAGCAAGCTGCCTTGCCACATATAGCACTATGTGCTTTATGAGAGCCATACAAAATATTGTTTTTGCACTACTGTGTACAATGCGCTTGCAAACAAAAACAATGTATACTGAAATCATAAAACTGATACATGAAATAAATACATGATCGCATAAAAAGCGATTGGTACAATCATGACAGGATATCACTAATACATAGAAAATGTCTACATAGATCAGGCGACTAAAAAATAAAGGCGTGTGAGCTCCAGGGATCCAAAGGGCGAGCTACGCATCCTCGTCCCCCGAAAGCTTATCCTACCGCAAAGGAGCATCGAATGGACTCTGAGAAAAAGAAACAACACATTAGTCCACCATACAATAATGCATTCAAATATCTCATGGTAACTACGGACAAGAAAGATAAGTGACCTACAAGGCCGCGGCGTCTATATAATCGGTCGATCAATTTAGTGAGACCGTGCCTCTCTGCATATCGAGTCTCAAGGCCAGTCGGATCGCGACTTGTAATGGAGTGCTGCAAAGAAAACAAAATGCTAACTGTTAGAAACATGATTGTCAGTACAAAGAATATTTCAAAAAAATAAACAAGCAAAACAAAAGAAAAACTTACAAAGTCCTCCAAATATGTCCTGTGGCTGCCACTCCCAAGATGATGGACCACTCCGGCCTCGAGTCGTGCCCTCGTCGCCTCGCACTGCTGACTCCAACGTCTTAGAGAATCTGTAGCCTCCTCCCTATGTCGGCGCCAGTCATTTGCATCTAACCACTTGGGCTTTGCAGCCCCACTCTTGATTGCCTTGCGTGCGTCGGATCGTCTATGTGACATGTATGCACTCATGCAATCCATCATCCAGCCCGTAGAGAATCTATCTACTGTGGCTGGCACCGGAAACTCCTCGTGCAAGGATGCTACTATGAGTCCTTGCTCCCCTCCGGTACGTTCTTCCAATGATCCAAGACATTGTGCCGAAAAACTTATTGGCACAACTCTCTCATGCGAGCCATCACCCTCCTCCCCTCATCATTCATGATGATGGCTCCTGATCTACTATCGACTAGATATCCATAACCCCCAGGAGTCTACCTAAGATGGGTCATCTCCCATCTGCGTCCATGCTCCTGGGCATATCCAGGAGACCCTTGTGCATCCAGTATACCGACAGGGGTAATATCTCTTGGAGTGGCATCCATAGGGTGCCACCTAATGACGGCTGCGCAAAAGCCAGAGTAACTGGAGTAGACGTCCCCACAGGTGTGACAAATCCTGTGATGCAGCTCTAGCTGAACGATGAGATGGAGACACCGCGTCCGTGTCTCCACAACATCCACTTGAGCCATGAGATTGAGGATTTGCACATGTATCCCGTGTCGACCGCGGGCTCACTGCCTCTGTATCTCTACAGCATCCCCCTGATCCCGATGCACTCTCTCCCTCTGGCCCAAGTCGTGAGCGTCGAGATCGTCTGCTCGAAGCCGAAGCATCCGATCGTGCTGAAACAGATCTAGCAGAGTGCCCTAATGAAGACCGAGACAGCTCCTGGTCTGTCATCTCTTTGAATCTAGCGATCTGGTCTGGAGACATGCGTGCGAAGATATCATGTAACTCCTCATCGCTCATCCCTCGACTCATCCTAAAAATTTCACCTGCATAGACAAAAAATGATGTTAGAATAATCAATTTAAATCATACAAAGCACAGTAATATAAATCATTTAAAAAAAATCTCACTTAAAATGCATATCTTATGTATTCTTATAAGCGATTGGTCAACGAATTGAGTAAGTGGATGCTCCAAGTATGAAGTATCCTATGGTCCCATGTTAATCTCCTGACACAACTCTGCATACACTGGAAGGTCGATAGACATGTCACCACAAAAGAATGAGTCCGCCTCGTTCTCAAAGAATTCTTGGACTCCTGTATTTCCATCATTGTTAGCTGATGCTGGCTCCAAGCTTTCGAGGCCTCCACCCCTTGCAATATCGACCCCTCTATTTGCATATTATCTTCATCTATGCTCGGAACATCGCTTTGATCATATACTCTCGCACTTCAGGGAGTTGAAGGTATAACATACCACCATCGAGGTTGTCGGAGTTTGGATAGAAGATTACCTGTTCACAAACATGTGCAAGAGGGTTCAAACCATTGTGACATAAACCATGTCGTAATACAATTAGCAAGCAAATGAGTCCATGCACCTATTCACAATGGGCCGGCAACACAAAGGTGTCGCGCAAATCCGTCCATTTTTTTTCGGAATCTATTTCGAGAAATCCAGATGGACCTCGTCGAACTGTTGCTCCAACACCTCCAAGTACTACTTTGAACCACTACACATCGAATAGTATCATGGAGAAGCTACGGTAATCCATCGTAACAATACTTTGCAAGTTCCCAAAATACTCCATCTCATCCACAACCGTGTTTGGATCCATTGCTCATCGCCAACTCTCTTGCTCGAACCTTGCCATGATACCACAGTCCATTGTGGAGCGCATTTTGTCAATACCCTCCACGCGAAAATGTCGTCCGCACGACCACGCTGCACTATATATTTTGTACTGTACATTGAAACACTCAAATTAGATGTCGCATATAAAATTTAGATACGACAGATTCTAAACCCCTCATCACCTTTGGACTACGTCCCCTCGAGAATTCCCACTCCTCCATTGAGAGCTCTGTCCCTTCGCGAGATGCTGCGGTCAAAGCTCCATGCAACCATTGCGTTGACATAAACCACGGCATCTCCTCCATGCCTTCGGGATATCCAATCAGTCGATGATGCGTACTACGTCAGAATTCAGCTCGCGCTTCCTCTCGATCTTGCCTAGCGATCTGGTACTTGGCGAGCCACGTCTCCATAGAGGCATGGTGCAACATAAAAAAGCAATTCACCTTCTCTTCCATTGAGGCATTCATTCTTTTTTCTACCCCATTTCCAACCACCATATCTCCAGTCAATCTATCATTGTCCTTCAGCGACAACCATAGCATTTCATTGTCTAGTCCCACTGTTGGTAGCCATTGTGAAATATGCACTAGCGCCTCAGATACCAACCAACCTTCGGCCATGCTACCTTCTGGCCGAGCTCGTTGTCACACAAAGCCTTTCACGGTTTTCAGGAAGCGCTCCAAGAAGAACATCCATTGCGTATGGACAGGTCCATCAATCTCCACTTCATCCACAAGATGCACAAGAAGGTGGATTTGTATCGTGAGCATGCTGGTGGGCAGGTATTTCTCAAAGATACAGACTGTCTCCACTGCTCCCCACCTCGCGGATTCAATAGAGGACGTCTTAATCTCCTTTTATGAGATCCATTGCACTAAAGTTGACAACTTGTAAATGGCCCTGCGTATTTCTGGAGTAAGACATCCTGCGATCGCGATCGTTAGTACAAACTGCCACAAATGAGAAAGTATTATGAATAATGGCTACATTCTAAATAGCAAAATGCTCGTGCTAATTACAATCCATTCGTAGTACAAACCTGACATATCTTATGCCAGTCATGGGATTTTAGCCCTGATAATTGGTCGTCTTTAGAAAATGCAGACCTAAGAGAACGCATCATACCCATCGGAGTGCGGATAGACTTGATTACTTGCTTTACAATGCGCTCTTCTTTAGTGGACAAAACACAAGGAGCGCGAGGAAGCTGCATGTGACCATCAGCACTCCACTGTGGCCAAAGCGCCTCCATCTTACCTACCTCCTTCAAATCCATTCGTGCCCCTATAGTGTCTCTCTTTCTTGTGATGTGGTCCCATAATAAGATGCCCACATTCTTGAAAATATGCATGGGATCCAACAAGTGGTTGACTTGTAAGTGGGTCCAATATGGCAACTCATAGAAAACTGAGAACCGCCGCATTCCATTTGGATGTGATTCCGCGTGGACCATTTTCAGCTCATACTAGCTTGCGGCATTCATACGTGTTGGAGGTCGTCCAAGGAAACCTTCCTTGAAATCATGATCCTCCCGCAAGAAAGCAGCGTGTCCTTGATATACCATCTTCTTTATGGTTCGTGACCTTTGGGAGTCTAACTGTGGCCCGCACAATGGACATGCATGATAACCTGAGATAACCAGACCTGTTCCAACACCACGACCTAGTGAATACTTGATTGTACGAGATAAAATATAGATATTACTAGCGAGAATGGAGGCATGCTCACCTGAGCACTCTCCCAATCCCGGAAAGTCATGCATCGTCCACATGAGAATGGCTCGAATATTGGCTGACCGCCGACCATCGCGCCTGCTCATATCTTGCACAGTGACCCCCTCCTCCCACAAATCTTAAGCTCATCAACTAATGGACGAAGATACACGTCCATATTTTTTACTTTGTAGCGGCCTAGGACGAGCAAGCTAAGGATGAGATGTCCTTTCTTCATAGAAAGCCATGAAGGGATATTGTAGTTGACAAGGACTATAGACCACACACTATAAGAAGTTGAGCGCAGACTGAATGGGTTCACGCCATCCATTGCAAGACCAAGCTAAAGATTCCTTAGCTCTCCAGCAAAGCCTGGAAAGGGAGAGTCAATGTGGCTTCATACGCGCGAATCTGCTGATATTCGTTGAACTCCATCCGTGGACCTATTCTGTGCATGCCATGTTGTTAAGCTCCCCATGCCGGACATACAAAACATGTGGTTTATGCGGGGATAAGCGAAAAGTGTCTGAGAACTTTTTGAGGGATGGTTTGCCCTTGCAAGTCCTATCGATACCTGTGAGCACCACACTTTGGACATGTCTCCATAGTCTCGTATTCTCCTCGAAACAGACAGCAAATCATTGATACATGCATGGATGTTATTATAGTCCATTCCAAGTTTTCGTAAAACATGTCGTGCATCATCACGAGACTCAAGCATGGTATTTGTAGGTGGTAATATATGATATTTCAATAACCTGAAAAAAATCATAAAACACCTTGAAAAAGCACAAATGTTTGTAATAATAGTGCCGAAAAAAAAATCAATGACGCGTATGTACAAGATACCTGAACAACTCAGTCACACTCGTATCACTCCACCCATATTTTGCTTGCACACTTAAGAGTGCAGGCAGTGTCTTCAGCCGAGATACTCGACACCCATCATATAATGGTATGGATGCTTCCTCTCTAAGCGGATCAGAAGTCTCGACATCCATGGGAATCAATGCATCGATCATTGCCTCCATCTCAGGCTCCAAGATTGTAGGTAGGTCTGGAAGGTTGCATGTCTCCTCTGGCATTGACGTTATAGATTGGCCTTGCGAGTGGTGGATTGGCTCCTGCACTCCATCCATCGCACGCCCACGTACTCTTCTAATTGGCCGCAAAGGGTGCAGTCCCCCTTGGGACGAGACATCACCTCCCTGGATAGAAAATTTGCCAGCAAGACCCAATCTTATTGTATATGGTATTCAATTAGCTTGCGAGTACAATGCATGATTGATATTAACTTCAAATTACCGTTTGCTGAAAATCCGCAATCGCCTGATCAATGATCTCAGATTGAAACTCACCAAATCATCGTACGTGTTCTATTGACAATCAGCGTTTTCGTCTAATTGCCAACTTGCATTGAGAGCAAGGACATGGGACACGCTGATTAAGATACGCCTCACGATCTTGAATAACACGACCTTCTTCATTTTCCATCTTGTCTACGTTACAACAAACAATTTGTTTTTATTATCATTCTTTTCTTTTTCTCTCTCTCTCTCATTCCTTTTTCTCTCTCCTGTCTCTCTCATTCCTTTTTCTCTCTCCTCTCCCTCTCTCGTTTCCTTTTCTCTCTCCTCTCCCTCTCATTCCTCTCCTTCCCACGTGACTTTTCTCTCTTCTCTCTCTCTCTCTCATTCCTCTCCCTCTCTTGCCCTCTCTCATTTCCTTTTTCTCTCTCCTCTCCCTCTCTCATTTCCTCTCCCTCCCTCACCCTCACCCTCTCTTTCTCTCTTTCCCTATTAGGTATAATGATATTTCTCTTTTTCTCTCCTCTCTCTCTCTCATTTCCTTTTCTCTCTCTACTCTCCCTCTCATTCCTCTCCCTCCCTCTCTCTTTTTCTCTCTCCTCTCTCTCTCATTCCTCTCCCTCCCTTGCTCTCTCTCATTCCTTTTTCTCTCTCCTCTCTCTCATTCCTTTTTCTCTCTCCTCTCCCTCTCTCATTTCCTTTTCTCTCTCCTCTCCCTCTCATTCCTCTCCCTCCCTCTCTCTTTTTCTCTCTTTCCCTATTAGGTTTAATGGTTTTTCTCTCTTTTTCTCTCTCCTCTCTCTCTCTCTCATTTTTTCTCTCCTCTCCCTCTCTCATTTCCTTTTCTCTCTTCCTCTCCTTCTCTCGCCCTCACCCTCTCTTTCTATCTCTCTTTTCGTATTAGGTTTAATGCTACCTTCTCTCTTTTTCTCTCTCCTCTCTCTCTCTCATTTTTTCTTCTCTCTCCTCTCCCTCTCTCATTTACCTTTCTCTCCCTCTCTCATTTCCTGTCCCTTCTTCACCCTGACCCTCTCTTTTTCTCTTTCTCTATTATTTTTAATATTTTTTTCTCTTTTTCTCTCTCCTCTCCCTCTCTCATTTTTTTCTCTCTTCCTCTCCCTCTCTCATTTCCTCTCCCTTCCTCGCCCTCACCCTCACCCATACCCTCTCTTGCTCTATTTGCCTATTATGTTTAACATCTTATCTCTTTTTCTCTCTCCTCTCATTCTCTCCTTTTTTCTCTCTCCTCTCCCTCTCTCATTTCCTTTGTCTCTCTTCCTCTCCTTCTCTCATTTCCTCTCCCCCTCCCTCTCCCTCTCTCATTTCCCTATTATGTTTTCGTCTCTCCCCCGTCTCCCTCTCCCTCTCCCTCTCTCATTTTCTCTCTCTTCCTCCCCCTCAATCTCTCATTTCCTCTTCCCCTCCCTCTCCCTCTCTTTAATTTCCCTCTCTTTCTCCCTCTCCCTCTCCCTCATTTCTTCTCCCTCTCTCATTATATACAAATTATACAAAAAATAAATTAATAAGAGAGAGAATACACTCTCCCTCTCTCATTCCCTCTCTCTCTTCCTCTCTTTCTCTCTCATTTCCTCCCCCTCCCTCTCCCTCTCTTTCTCTTTCTCTCCCTCTCTCTCCCTCTCTCTCATTCTCTCATTTCATCCCCCTCCCTCTTCCATTTCCTCCCTCTCCCTCCCTCTCCCTCTCCTTCCCTCCCCCTCCCTCTCCCTCTCCCTCTCCCTCTCCCTCTTCCTCTCCTTCTCTTTCTCTCCCTCTCTCATTACCTCCCCCTCCCCCTCCCTCTCCCTCTCCCTCTCCCTCTCTTTCTCTTTCTCTTTCTCTCCCTCTCCCTCTCCCTCTCTCTTTCTCTTTCTCTCCCTCCCTCTCCCTCTCCCTCTCTTTCTCTTTCATTTCCTCTCCTAAACAAGAAAAAGAGAAAGAGAATTAAACCCCTAAACAAGCAAAAGAAGGAGAGAATAGACTCACTGATGAGATATGGCGAGGGTTTGGCGGCTCCTCTTCGTGATAAAGGCTCCTCCTCTCCTTCGCGAATGACAGCGGCGGCGGCGGCGGCGGCAAGCCTTCTTCCTCTCCCTCTCTCACAACGGTCGCTCTCTCTCTCTCTCTCTCGCTCTCGCTCTCAAAACAGTAGACGAAAATACGCGAAATAAACACGCGCTTGATTTCGGCCGACGCAAATAGCGATGCCGCTACCTGCGTCACTACCCGCCGTCGCTATAGGTTTAAATCCTTGTAGTGAGAGAGAGAGAGAGAGAGAGAGAGAGAGAGAGAGAGAGAGAGAGAGAGAGAGAGAGATGACACACATTTAATGGACCACACAAATAGACACACACACATATAGACGTGCATACACACTTATACGGGCTCATGTGCATGTGCATACACACACATATATACACACATAGAGCATAGGAAAACCAAGAAGAGATAAAAGAGAAAAATATGTATATATGTGTGTATACACACACATTGATTATGTATTAATCATTAATTATTAAATATTATAATGTAAATTATACTTAACATATAATCAATATGTATCTATATACTAATATTGATACTTAATAATTACTTAAAATTATTATTAATTTATTATGTAAAATGATTATAGTTATAATATGTGTATTATTATTATTTAAATGTATGTAGCAATCCATACATATTATTATACTAGTATAGTAATATATACTAATTAATATATATACGTATATATGTTATCATATTTAATATGTATAACCATAAATGGTAATAATAATAATACATATGATGTGACTATATATTAATGAGATATAGTTTGGGCTTGATCATGTTAATGTTTATCTTTCACTCTACATATTAGTGAGAGTGCCACATCCCCATCTATTGCATTTTTGTGCATTTAACATTGTATTAGTCTAAGTTGTCAAAGCTTTCAAAGTTTGGATCATGTTTCTTATATCAACCTCCCATAAATGCTCTTGCCACATGAAATGTTCTTTCAAACCTCAGTGGAGAATATCGAGTGTGAAGCACCAAAAGAACCTAGGCACGGACCAATTATTCTATATTAAAAGAACAACATTGGTTATATGTATTAATAAAAATAAAGTGATAAATATTGTTATGATATCACCACATTGTTCAAGGGTTATATAAGAACAATAGGAAAGTAAGAATCAAAAGCAATAGTTATATTATAATTAAAAAAACATTTCTGGTAATCTACACACAATTACATTATCCAAGGAGAAAAGAATGAGCTTGTTACCTTGTATGTATGTGTATTGGGGGGAAGGGGTGTGCATGCATGCATGCATGCGTGTGTGTGGTCTAACTATTGACTAAGTGAGTGTGACTAAGTAACAAATCCTGGTAGTAGATTTTGTGTGTGTGTGTGTGTGTGTGTGTGTGTGTGTGTGTGTGTGTGTGTGTGTGTGTGTGTGTGTGTGTGTGTGTGTGTGTGTGTGTGTGTGTGTGTGTGTGTGTGTGTGTGTGTGTGTGTGTGTGTGTGTGTGTGTGTGTGTGAAGTATAACTGACAAGATCAGGTCCCATGAATTGATGATTAGATGCAGTCTAGTGGACTAACATGTAGGTAGTGCTATCCTCTCTATCTAGATTCATCGAAGTATCACAATGAGAAAATTTACACATCCAGAACCCTATCTAATGTACATGAGGGAGAAAACAAACTTACTTATCTATATAAAAAATATCCAATTATTAGATCCTTGAGCTCAAGAATCCAATTATTAGATCCTTGAACTCAAGAAAAATGTATCTCTACAATGAATGGGTGTCAATGCCCTCAAGATGTTTATGGAAGAGTCTAACAAAAAATGGGGTCTAACAAAAAGGTCAACATAATCAAGGTGTTTAACAATTTCAAGTCTTTCAATTTTTGTATGTGCAATTTCTCTAGTTAGAAGGCCAAGTGAGATATATGGCAAGTAAACACAAGGCTAGCACATGCTTTAAATTTCATGAAGATGAAAATAACTTTAGCTCATTTTTAACAAATATGTAGCATCCAACACTTCAAACATGGAAAAGACAAATGTTGTAGCATCCAACAAATAACTTTAGCATCCAACAAATATGTAGCATCCAACACTTCAAATAAGGTTGAATTCACACAACCATATATATAGAGAAGACAAATGGAAAAGACATCACAAATTGATAGCATGATATGTGGGATTTGTAAAGGTGTAAAAGTTTAGTTTCTTTTCCTTGTTTCAAGGGCATGAAGCTTAACAACCTTATTTCAAGTCATGCATGTGGAATCAAGCAGTTCTAGCATCGCTGATGCAAGAGATATGATGTAGCACATCATCACTTAGTCCCCAGGCAATGATGCCTAGTGCCTTGTTATTCATCTTCTTCCATTCTTTGGTTTTTGGTGGAGCTACTGCAAGGACCCCGCTTTCTTAGTCTTCTTTCCTGCCATCTACATCACCTTCATCATCTTCAAAGAGATCCTATAGGTCTTTCCTCATGAGGTGGTATATGGTCTTTTCCTTCCAGGCATGGAAGCCTTCTCCATTAAACTTTGCTATTTGTTCGAGCTCTGCCATTTTTTATCAGCAACAAATCAACCAGCAAAAGACTTGTACTTCAATGTGTCAAGAGACACAAGATGATTAGTGTTTAACAACACTGCATAAGTATTAAAAAGATACTATCTTAGAGCTCAATATCGAATGTTGATGCTTGATCTTCTTCTTCTTGCTTGTTGATTTAGTGTGATTCAATATCGAATGTTGATGCTTGATCTTCTTATTACTTTGCTGATTTAGTGTGATGCTTTAATGGAAATTAAGTGCTCAGTAAGACTAGAGAGATAGAGTCTTTAGTGGACTGAGAGGAGTAAGAAAATGAGAGGTTGTATGACCTTGAAGGTCAATGGCTATGGCTGCCCCATAGAGATGACAATTAGGGTTTCTCAAATTGTGATCAACACAGAGAGTATTTTGGGAAACCCTCTTGCGTGAGGTTAGCTCACTTGGGGGGCTACCAAAGCCCTATGGTGGTAGCACAGATCGCGTAACATAGAGATGATGGCAGCCATATGACCAGCAGGGTGTAGTTCTTAAGGATAACGAGGAAGAATTTCGACAATGCCGAGTTCTGCAATACTCAATGTCAACATGTGAAGTGATAGTGATAGGACCTAAAACGGGCTGGCACTGGCTCATGCACTAGCCGGACCTCTATCATGCGCTCAACAACCCCACGGCCTCGCGGCCAGGAGTATGGATGACACATACATCATCTTCCTAAACATATTGCATTTGTACTACGTTTTATAGTCCAACTCTAACCCAATTAACACTCCTCAAAGGGAGTCCCAGCACATTGCCAAATAGCATGAAGTACAAACATAGGAGGTCCTCCAACGGCTGAATGCCGCTACCTCACTGTGACTCTCCTACACCTTGGGGATTGGCCCCTCGATGCGTCGCTAAACATATATAACACATACGAACACAAACTTCTCTCTTTTATGATTCGCGTATTTCCAGGAGATATACCATGCTTCTTCACTTTACTTTCCCTTAGACCCAACGCCTAGCCTACAGCTTGAGCAACCTTGCTCACTCAACGTTGATCATATTCCTCTAAAAAGCAATTGCTATGCATCTAGGAGGTATTGTCTGACACCTTTTAAATTTCATGCTTCATGCAAATTGTGAATGTCCACGTGCTCAAACAATTAAGAAAATTAGCATTGGTGCACATATGGAAAACATTTCTTTCAATGGATTTCTCTATCACTCGTATTCGGCGTTGCATGAACCTAGCACCGAGAAACCCTCGTGCTACTAGGTTCTTAATTTTTAATTATCAACCGATCTATATGATATGCATAACAAACCAGCAAGCTTTTCATCATTTCATTCAGCATTTAAACACCTTTCATACACTCTACCCCCTCACCCGTTTAGGTTGTGCATATTGCATAGGTTTAGGGTTCATTTTCCACATTTTTATTGCATAAAAAGCCATAAAACTCACTAAAACATAGAGGTAGGACTGAACTGAGGCTAAACCTCATACTTCAGACCCCCCATACATCCACAAACATGAATCTTATTTTTCCTTAATTTTCGACACTCAAAATCCATTTTTCCCCTATTTTCCCCTTGTTTTTCCTATTCTTCTTGTATTTTTTGCAATAATTAATGACTGAAAGTTGTGGGCTGTGGCCCTTAGGTGCATTTGCAGCAAAAAGACAAGTTTAGTTGGTGTGTCTTTTGATATTTTCCATTGATATCTCAAAAACACCCAATTTCCCCCTATTTTGCATATTTACGGGTTTTTCACTACTAATTTCATCCACAAAACTTATGATTTTTTTGATTTTTTGAGCATAAACAGTTGAAAGACATTGCAAACAACATTATAATGCATAATCATCTCATGGGAACAAGAATTCATGAAGCAAATTGCATAAAAACACTATTTTTCTTTGTAAAAATGAGATTACCATTCTTTGCGGGTTGCGAGTTTTTATTTGCCATATCTCGGGACTGATTTCCAGCCACCATTAATGCTCATGATAGTCCACAATCAGCAATCTTCAATCTTCTTGCACTATGGAGCAATCCGGTCTTCATTGGACAAGCATCCATCATCCATTCTTCTTCTTCCTCTTCACCACATGAATCTGCCTTTAGGGGAGAGAGAGGGAGGAGAGAGAAAGACTAGATTTCTATCTCAGCATTTAGGCCACCATTTGACAGGCGAGAGGCGGCGATATGACCAGTAGGGAGAAGGAAGACAAGGCCAATGATCAGTTGGGTGGGTTGCTTGCAGCCCCCCATCACCCTCATCCTCCCACATGGCTTAATTTTCGGGCGCAGCCTGTCTCTCCCTCTCTTCACATTTTTTGGTCTTCTCTTTCATGCCACAATTTGTTGTGGCATAAAATGCCTCCCAAGATCCCAAAGGTCACTTACCATTTGGCCCAACTCATGTCCACCTTTTCAAATCTTGACCAATTCTTGGCCATTTCCCCGTCCGGACTCGGAATTGAGCTCTGAAAAATCCTGGGCGTCCGGCTCGGCATCGCGCATTGGCCAGTAACTCGTGTCAACCCGCATGACTGTCTGAAAAATTATGAAAAATCAACAAGTGTCACTCGGGCGCCTTTAAAGCACTTTGGCGCTTAAAATCGTCCTAGATCGAGCCGCCGCCTTTGATGTTGAGTATTTTTCCCTTGATATTCATAATTTTTAGCTATTTTTAAGCACTTATCGGCACCAAAATTCCGCTCTCATTGGCGACCACGGGATAGGGCGACTTAGCCCGTCGAATCCACGAACATATCTGCACATAAACAACCAAAGAAAGCATCAAGCTGATACAAAATAGACATATTAAACATAGCACAATGCTCACCCTACCCCCTGACAGAACCAAGGCATGGCACCCACAAGAAGTAGGCCTAGCATAGTCTGATAGAAGATTCGAAGCTAGTCACTAACCAACCGCTCCAACACAGCCAAACTAAAAAGAACTATCAAAGAGGTTGTCCTAAGTGGTGGTCTGAACTACCTACCTAACTAAGGACAACACAACTAGGAGCTCCTACTAGGCGAGGACTCCTATAGCCTGATCAAGAAGTATTTTCTTGTAGCACATTTCTTCTTCTCTTAGGGTTTTTTTTCCTTATTTTATTGACATACTTGGGCATGTAAAAAGGAGGGAGCTGAGTGTAGTGACCCAAGGAGAACAGGGCATCGGCCTCAGGACCTGTCTCGGTACCTAAGAACCTACCAAGCCCTCACAAGGCAACACTTAATCATTTTCTAACGCTCACTTTTATTTTTGCTCCAACCTTCCTTGTTTTGTTTTTTCCAGCAAGAAGCCACCCCTAGGAAGACAAGGTATCGACCCCAGGTCTGACTCGTCCCTAGGAACCTACCAGGCCCTTGCAAGGCAATGATCAACTGCTTATACATTTTCATTTCTTTTCTTGTCTTTGATATGGGTTAGAACCCCTTTTTACACACCTTTGTATATAGATTTATTTTCTTGTCAGATATTCAGGGTTTTTCCCCTTTATCATCATTATTTTCCTTCTGGTAGGCTTCTCTAACTGCCTCACAACTAACAAGAACTCCTAGAATGGCTGCCTAGCAGGCTAGCAGAACAGGGTCACTAGGACTCCCTTCTAAAACAGGTCTTTCGATGTCTGACAATGTCTTCACAGGAGGCAACGACTACTCAGACCTCCCTAAAACATACTGAACCTAAACCTCAGGACTTCATGCCTTGGACACTGGTCCCCAACAAGAAACGAAAAACCCCCCTTAACAAGCACACAAACACATATAGCATAAAAACCACAGTACTCATAAAGGAAGGATATCACCGAGATAGGGCCACGAGAAGCTTCCACACAACAAAAAGGCTCCTTCCAAGCTCGTCTTCAAACCTGTCTAGCATAGATCTCAAACAAGAAACCATTAACTACACCTGCACTAAACAGACAACTGGCCCTCTTGGCCTAATGAAATAAAACAAAGTAACACCTACACATCCTTCCTTGGAATAGCACAGATATACAATCATAAGCTCCTTTCCAAGGAGGAAAAACAGGCTCGTAGCCCTAAACTAAATGCATGAGGTTATGACCCATCCCTCCTACATAGATAGCAAGAGGCGTACACATAATATGATGTCTAATCAACCTATGGGTCCCAGATAATAACGGTAGATTGGTCTCGGCTACTCTTTGCATCACCCATATCAACCATCGTCTGCCATATATTGCATGTTCTGATAACATCCCCCACAAGCGACCAGGTCTTGTTTCATCATTGATCACAATATCCAAACTAGGACCACAATTAAAGAAGAGGTCTTCTTCATAAGCAAGATTTGCTAATGAATCCGCAAACTGATTCCAGTAACGTGGAATCAGCTGAAAAGACACTCTCTCAAACTCCTCAAGTAGGGTCATCACAGTCCGATGATACATACAAAGAATGGGATTCCGCACTATGTATGTCCCATCTAGCTGATTCAGGATCAACTGGAAATCCCCTTTTACTAACAATCGATGAATACTACCTTGTTTGGCAATATACAGTCCCATAATCAAGGCTTTATACTCTGCCATATTGTTAGTGAATCCTACCCCGAGATAAGCAACTAACTTCATCGTAACTCTACGTTGGGGATCGCGGATTACTACTCCCACACTTCCTTTTCTATTAGGACCCATGGACGCTCCGTCAAAATTTAGTGTATATGTTCATAATGGGTTTACACAGTTGGCCATCCCGAACTCCTCTATTCGTAATTATGGTAATCAAAGTTTAGCATGTTGAGAGGATGAACTGACGGCTCCATCCCACCTTCTTCATTGAACTCAACAGGGATACTCGTCAACAGTCATAGGCAATGATGGCAGAAGGCTTTAATCTCCCACACAAAAGTTCCGTCCTCTTGCTCAATCACCTTATATCCTTTGCTCCACCAAATGAGTTTCCCCTGATGGTATCTTTGCTCCAGATATGGGTGCTCCAAATAAGGGATTAACCGACCCATCCACTAGCTTTTAAGCTCTATTCCGCAAGTCTCAGATCATTCCTAGCATGGACCTGCAATGCATTTCTTTTGTATTAGCATACTTAGAAGTAATAAGATTTAATCTTATTAAGATTAACCTTATTCTTAAACTCTACTCCTTGTAGATCAGCTAATAGGGCTGTAGACCTATTCTTCCCTAACCTAACAATCTTGTAGGGTCCATCCCATTTAGGCTCCAATTTTCCTGGGAAAAGCTCCCTACATGCATCGTAGTATAAAACCAGTTGCCCCTTCTTAAAGGTATACTTCTTCGCTTTTAGGTCATGCAATTGTTTCATGCGACGTTTAGCCACCTCTTGATGTAATAGACTTTGCAACTTAATTTCATCTAGGTGTGCTAAGGTCGTAAAACGTTCTAATAGGGCGTCCTCATTACCCAAATAATGGTTTATTGCAAATCTAATGGTCGGCAACTCAATTTCTAAGGGTAAAACGCACTCTTCACCATAAACTAGTTTGAATGGCATGTGGCCAATGGCTCGCTTGAACGTGGTATTGTATGCCCATACTGCCACATACAGCTTCTTATCCCAGTCGCGTTTCTTTTCAAATACGACTTTCGATAGGATATCCACAAGCTACTTGTTGGTACTTTCAACCTGCCCATTCGCTTGCAGATTATAAGGAGTTGTTTTGTTGTGCTTGATCTGCCAAGCCTCTGTCAAGCTTTTGATCACCTTATTCAGGAAATGGGTTCCACGGTCCGACACCAATTCTTTCGGTGGACCAAAACGGCATATGATCTACTCTAAAAGGAAACTAGCAGTTTCTTTAGCATCATCTTTCCTTGTTGCACATGCTTCTGACCACTTTGTGAAGTAGTCAGTTGCTACAATAATATACCTCTTTTGCGTAGTCTTGACGATGGAGTAATAGGACCCACAAAGTCTATTCCCCACTTCTCAAATGGAAGTATCGCCATAATAGGGGTGAGTGGTCTTTTCCTATTCTCTCGACTATCATGTCGTTGACAAATATCGCATTTCTTAAAATATGCGAACGTATCCTGGAAGATGGCAGGCCACCAATAATCTGCTCTTAAAGCCTTTTGTGCTATAAGCCGTCCAACAAAATGGCCTCCGCAAGCGGAAACGTGGCACTCTTCCAAAATGAATGGCACCTCATCAGGCATCACACATCGGCGATAGATGTCATCAACCCCTTGCTGATATAATGTACCTGCGATCAAGGCAAACTTTAACGCCTACTGCTTAATTTTCCTTCTCTTAGCTTTAGATAGTTCGGATCTAGCCTCTCCTGTCAATAAATAATGCGTTATGGCACCATACCAAGAGGGAATAGACGCCATATCTATCTTAAATAACGACTCCATGTCACTACCTTCAGCCACAGATTCTTTCGGCTCCCCAAAATCCACAAGACATTCCACAATACCTTGTAACCTTGGTGGCTTACTCCTGATCTCATAATCAAACTCCTGCAAAGTGATTAACCACTTCGTTAGACGATCAGGCGGCTACAGCTTATTCATCAATAGTCGAAGCCCCTCCGCCTTCATATAAAGCACGACTTTCTCATAGAGAATATAATACCTGAATTTCTTGGTCCCAAAGACCATCGCCAGACACAACTTCTCCATGTAGGTATAATTGATCTCTGAAATGCCCAATTTTCGACTAGCAAAGGCCATCGGATGATACTACTTCTCTTCCCAAATTTGGGCTAAACAACAGTTGATACTATGCATGGTGGCTGCTGAAAATATATAGAACACCTCACCTCTTTTAGGTGCTTTTAAAACAGGTGCTTTTACTAGCTCTTACTTCACATCCTCGAAAGCTACCTTACAAGGGTCGCTCCATACAAACAAACAGCTAAAGGACAATAGATTTATAAGCGGCAACATTCTTTCCGCCAAGGCGTTTATGAATCTATGGTAATAACCAACCGAAGATAGAAAGCTATGAAATTCTTTCGGAGTGCGTGGTGGACCCATGGCAACTATGACTTTGACCTTCTCGGGATCTGTCGCAATCCCTACCGAACTGACCACATGGCCCAGCAAGAGCCCATAAGGTACACCAAAAACACACTTCCTTGGGTTTAGAGCGATGCAAAATTGCCTGCAGCGCTCAAAGCATTTTCTTAAAATGATTAACTGCCTTTCTCTCATGGTGGCGGCCCCTAAGTCATCAATAAACACCTTCAACTCTTCAGGGGATATGTCACCGAATGTCTTATCTGCTGTTCATTGCCACGAACCAGGTGCATTGCATAAACCAAAGGCCATCATATGGTACGCAAAAGTACCAAAGACAGTAATGAAAGTTGTTTTCAACTTGTCCTCTTCTGCAATTGCCATCTGGTTGTATCCTACAAAGCAATCCATAAATGAATATATCTCCCTACCCGCTAATTGATCCAAAATCTAGTCAATAAATGGCAACGGGTAGTAATCCTTAACCGTTTGCTTATTCAGCTCTCTAAAATCTACACATAATCGGATTTGATTATTTTTCTTCTTCCTGATCACAACTGGTGAACACCATTCCATGTGTTGTAGGAAAAATTAAACCAACTTTCCGAAGCTTCTGTAACTCTTCAAACAGCTTGTCCCTGATTTCAAAAGGCATACGCCTTACTTTTTGACGCACATGACGACTTTCTTCCTTCAACGGAATTGTATGAACGGCCAGGCTGGGAGGGATGCCTCTCAGCTCATCATAACTCCAGGCAAAGATATCGCGGAATTCTTGAATCAAGGACACATAGTCCTCCCTTTCTATTGAACTGAGCATAGAACCTAATTTAATTGGTCGCGACTCATCAGGCATACCAAGGTCTAGCTCGATAACATCTACATCTCTTATATGATCTTGGGCCTCTATCAGCTCGTTCAAAGTGATCTGATAGATGTCTTCCATGGTGGATCCCTCTTTGGACTCATCACTCGATGATGTCTCACTGGCATATAAATCTTCTAATGTCTCCAATTCTGTGGAAGATAGAGGATCTCTCTCACTTTGCGGGGACTCAGGATAGGCATCAATCACCACGCGCTGAGCACCTCTATCGAATATCAGCCAACCGGCGAGTATATCCACTTGGCAGTCTGCTTGCAAGATCCAAGGTTGCCCAACTAATACTTGGTAACTTGGTCGCCCTACAAAACGAATCACCCTAAAGTCCAACAGGCATTCTACATTTGCAACAGTGACATGGACCTTAGTAATGCATCCTTCCGGCTGTCTCAAACTATCATCCGCCATTCTGAGAATTGTGGAGGTATCTTTCTGGATCGCAAGACCCAACCTTTCCATCAGTTCAAAACTCATAATGTTAACAGATGATCCCGTGTCAACAATGGCATAGTCTACTAATATCCCATCGACATAGGCTGCAACCCTTGGGCAATGCTTCTCAGCATGCTTGAACCAGTCATCACCAACTCGCGCAATACCCAAAGGTTCTACGATATACCCGGTACGCATGACCTTTCTAAATTCCTTACGTACTCCTGGGGAAAGCTTAATAAGCTGCAAAAGATTCACATCCATCTTGACTTCACAAAGCGAGCTCGCCAAATCGAATTCATGATAGTTCGATAGAGTTCGCTTTTCACGCCAAACCATCTGCTCTTTAGGTCGCTGAACCGGCTTTATTGCCTCTTTTTTAACTTTCACCTTCTTCCTCGGTGGTTCCTTATCCTTCTTAACATCGGCTTTACTCTC
The DNA here is from genome assembly GCF_053477565.2 of Lygodium microphyllum. Classification (NCBI taxonomy): domain Eukaryota; kingdom Viridiplantae; phylum Streptophyta; class Polypodiopsida; order Schizaeales; family Lygodiaceae; genus Lygodium; species Lygodium microphyllum. The sequence goes on along the minus strand of NC_141136.1, from coordinate 92,076,565 downwards.
CACGGGCTTCAGAGGTCCCCTTCCATGGCAGGATCCAGAACTTGTGTTCCTTTGTCGCCCTGTTTAGGGTTTTCGTCGACAGGCTTATCCTTGTCGGCCTCTCTACCCTTTTGACCTCTTGTAAGGACAGCTCGCAGATTAGAGATTTCAGCATCATTAACGCGTACAGCCTCAATCAAACTAACCCCACTACCACTAGGTAGCTCCTCCACTGAAGTCTTTGGTCGTTGGAGTATTTGTTTAGGTCCGTTCTCTCGCTGGGAATCAGTTCCTTGCGCACGATGATTAACAGGCCCTGGTTGCCGACTACCTCGCTGGAGGGAACTAATCTTACTCCAACAAGTAGTGCTACATGGCCGGACTTTCCACAAATGTCGCACTTGACATTTGGGCAGTTTCTTGGATAGTGTTGCCCACCACACCATTTGCAGCTAAACCTCGAAGGTGCACCCTCATCTGGGTATCTACTTCCTATCAAATTTTGTTGTTTTTTAAGAAAGTTGACATCAACGGCTATTTGTCGATACTGCTCCGTAATCATGTCAGTATAATGCTTCATCCTATCCTTAACCTCGCCAAGAACATTGGAAGCACTCGACTCGTAGCCTTGATCATTACCCTGTCGTTCCATCGGCCTAACAATTTGATTAGGAACTGGTTGTTGAACCATAGGCATGGTATTAGGATTAACAGCCTGGCTTCCACCATTTGGAGCCATTTGACTACTCATAGGTGTCGACATGCTAGGGGGAGCTGGTAATAAAGGCACGTTCTGCATCATGTTCCCTCTCCCATTAGGATTAGCCATCGCTATCCCTTGGCTACTACTGCCATTGGCCGTCGCCATATTATTTCCCAATGCTAGACCCATAGTCGAATTTCCTCAAGAGGCATAGGCTGCTTGTAGTCGGGATTCCACTTCTTGTGCTCTTGTAATGGCAGTATCTATATCCCCCAAAGGGACACTACTCAACTGCCAACTGAATATTAAAGTCCAACCCATGTAGGAAATATTGCAATTGGGCAGCTGCGGGGATAGGAATAGAGGTGTCCAACTTACGGAAAACCTCTTTTATTTTCTTCGCATAAGCACGAATATCCTCGTGTGGTTCTTGGCGGGTTATGTTGAGTACGCGCAACCAATATTGCCCACCCCTTTCAAGGGAAAACTCCCTTCGAAAAGCTCCATAAAATGCATCAATATTCAATATGGTTCCGGCTTCTAAACCATGATACCATATGGTAGCTCTTCCTTTGAGAGTCATGTTGAAGAACATCATTAAATGTCCTTCTTCTTGGATACGACAGTTGAACATCAGCTTTTGAAACTCCCTGATGTGGGGTTCCGCATTTTCTTCAACTAGCCTATTAAAAATGGGTAGCAGGTAACCTAGACCCGGCAAATCCATCGTTCCTGCAGGAATTGCAATAGGCTGCACCATAACGAAAATTGGATTTGCAATAGAAATAGGGGACGGTGGGGTTACACCTCCCGCACTTGATGTAGACTGGCTTATGGAAGAAAGGGGAGCACTAGAGCTTCCACCTTCTCCTAACTTACTACTTGTGGCACCAAGACCACTAGCTCCACTCCCTCGTAAGGGTTCAGCACCGCTATGCTTAGGGGAATACCTCCTAAGAATTTCAGCATGTCGCCTAGCTCTTTTGTCTCTCTCTTGCTTTTGGATTTCTGCTAGATGATGCTTATCGATAAATAACGGATCAATCTTAGTGTCCTTTGGCATAAACTGCTAACTGGTCCCTAGACAACCAGGATTCCAGGACTGCCACTTCTAAGCGGCTCCCGGCAGACGCACCACTGATGGGACCTAAAACGGGCTGGCACTGGCTCATGCACTAGCCGGACCTCTATCATGCACTCAATAACCCCACGGCCTCGCGGCCAGGAGCGTGGATGACACATACATCATCTTCCTAAACATATTGTGTTTGTACTACGTTTTATAGTCCAACTCTAACCCAATTAACACTCCTCAAAGGGAGTCCCATCACATTGCCAAATAGCACGAAGTACAAACATAGGAGGTCCTCCAACGGCTGAATGCCGCTACCTCACTGTGACTCTCCTACACCTTGGGGATTGGCCCCTCGATGCGTCGCTAAACATATATAACACATACAAACACAAACTTCTCTCTTTTATGATTCGCGTATTTCCAGGAGATATACCATGCTTCCTCACTTTACTTTCCCTTAGACCCAACGCCTAGCCTACAGCTTGAGCAACCTTACTCACTCAACGTTGGTCATATTCCTCTAAAAAGCAATTGCTATGCATCCAGGAGGTATTGTCTGACACCTTGTAAATTTCATGCTTCATGCAAATTGTGAATGTCCACGTGCTCAAACAATTAAGAAAATCAGCATTAGTGCACATATGGAAAATATTTCTTTCAATGGATTTCTCTATCACTCGTATTCGGCGTTGCATGAACCTAGCACCGAGAAACCCTCGTGCTACTAGGTTCTTAATTTTTAATTATCAACCGATCTATATGATATGCATAACAAACCAGCAAGCTTTTCATCATTTTATTCAGCATTTAAACACCTTTCATACACTCTACCCCCTCACCCATTTAGGTTGTGCATATTGCATAGGTTTAGGGTTCATTTTTTACATTTTTATTACATAAAAAGCCATAAAACTCACTAAAACATAGAGGTAGGGCTGAACTGAGGTTAAACCTCATACTTCAGACCCCCCATACATCCACAAACATGAATCTTATTTTTCCTTAATTTTCGGCACTCAAAATCCATTTTTTCCCTATTTTTTCCTTATTTTTCCTATTTTTCTTGTATTTTTTACAATAATTAATGACTGAAAATTCAAAATGAGTTGCGGGCTGTGGCCCTTAGGCTCATTTGTAGCAAAAAGACAAGTTTAGTTGGTATGTCTTATGATATTTTCCATTGATATCTCAAAAACACCCAATTTCCCCCTATTTTGCATATTTACGGGTTTTTCACTACTAATTTCATCCACAACACCTATGATTTTCTAATTTTCTGAGCATAAACAGTTGAAAGACATTGCAAACAACATTATAATGCATAATCATCTCATGGGAACAAGAATTCATGAAGCAAATTGCATAAAAACACCATTTTTCTTTGTAAAAATGAGATTACCGTTCTTTGCGGGTTGTGGGCTTTTATTTGCCATATCTCGGGACTGATTTCCAGCCACCATTAATGCTCATGATAGTCCACAATCAGCAATCTTCAATCTTCTTGCACTATGGAGCAATCCGGTCTTCATTGGACAAGCATCCATCATCCATTCTTCTTCTTCCTCTTCACCACATGAATCTGCCTTTAGGGGAGAGAGAGGGAGGAGAGAGAAAGACTAGATTTCTATCTCAGCATTCAGGCCACCATTTGACGGGCGAGAGGTGGCGATAT